>NC_025997.2:73240579-73351526 GCF_000442705.2 Elaeis guineensis
GATTGGCTTTAGTTCAGTGGGAGTTGTTGAGAATTGTGTCCTAAAATCTATCGTGTGAGGATTGAGTTCATCCTTGTATATGAATTATTGATTATTGAATAATAATTATTCTGATATTTTTCATCACAAAGTGATATCTTTCTTGAACTCTTGTACTGTGATGAAGTCTCTAGAACTAGGCTAGTGTACGATAAAGAGAGGATTTATCGTATAGTTCTTAAACAAGATCGCGACCAAATGATACGTCATTATGGGATGATGACATTTATCGAGTGAAGGTCATTGTGTGCCATATGGGTTGGTTGTCCTCTTAACCAAGGAGTGTAGTGACATTGGTATGGCATACAGGTGAGATGTAAGGGTACATCATCACTGAACAAGTGACTCACCTGCTGAGCATTCTGTTGTCAAGAGCTGCTTGCAAAACACATGGGTATAAATGTTCTTCAGATCTGAGATCACCATAGTGACTTGCAAGCAACTCACTGTGCTTTGGTGCTGAACTACCTAAATTTTTAATACAGTGATAGAAAGCTACTAGGTACAGTCAGATACTTACGAAGTCTATATGTGGATCAAGATATGATTGACCCTCTGAATTATTGGAGTTGATGTATCATTATATTTTAATTTAGTAAAGCCTTGATCAGGATAATCCATGAGATGGATTTAAAAGGTTGAAATATAATGTGGATAAATCAATCTCGATTGACAATTAACCAGAGACCATCCTAGAGCATCCAGGGTCAAAAGGATTAATTATGCGGTAACCATGAGTGTGGGTTTTGAAATATTCTTTTGTGATAATCAAACTTATCTGGATATCGAGAACCATTGCTAGATGGTATCTCGATTAGTGTAGAAATTGGTTCCTGTGCTATCGACCTAGTGTTTGAACCTATGGAGTCACGCACACAAGTTAGACAAAGTAGGAAGGAATTGACCTATCTTTATATGTCTAATCTGAAAGTACTTGACTTGATTGAACATATAAGCTAACTTGATTGATAATTGAGTTATGGGTCAAACGGGATTGAAGAGTTGACTATGTCTAGCTAGCACTACACATGAGGTTCAGGTTCAATCCCGGGGATGAATAATTTCTATCTATGATCCATAGAACATATGAAAGATTATATTTAAGTACTAATTAATTTCAGATTAGATCTGAATTAATTAGACTAAAATAAGTCTAAAATTCCAGTTAGACTTGGTACAAAAGTCCTAAAGAGTTTAGGATTGACAGAATTTCAAAATTATTTCGAACCAGCTTCGAATTGGATTCGAATCAGATCTATTTTGGATAAGATATAAGTATTCCTACTTACATTGGAAATACCCACTCATGAAGCATGATCAAAAATTAGTTTGGTGCTTATTTGGAGCGTCCCAAGTGGGTGTGAGAGTGGGTGCAAAGTGGATGTCATAAGTAATGGCAATTATATCTCATGTAGGAGTCCTTTCATGAGTATTAGACCAATTCAAATCAGATTTGAATAAAGAGTCCTCCTCTTATTGGGTTATGAGAATCATCTATAAATAGAGAGGGTCTTTATCTATGGATAAAAGAAGAGAATAAAATAGCAAACAAATCAAATTGAGAGGAGAAAAAGAGAGAGAGAGATAGGTGTGTGAAGAGAGAGGTCCTTCATCTTCTATGTCTCTCCCTTTGTTGCCGTCTCCTCTCCTTGGGCGTGGATCCTTCTTAGACATCCTATCTACTAGTGCGAGGTATCACATCATCACATCTCATCTCTCGATTGATTGAGTTGTGAAGCCAATTGGATTGGAGTTCATCCTGCTTTCCTACAGCGTCTGACGTACATACGAAGTAGAGGGTTTGCATATCCAGGCCTCCGCAAATATTTATATCAGATAATTTGGGATTTGATCCCTGGTTCCATTGTGATTCAGGTAAGGATTTGATTCTTAAGTAAGTAGACATTAGAAAAAAATTTTAGATTCAAACTGGGCATTCTGGAGGGAAACTGTTTCTTTCCCTTCAAGCACTTGATCCGACTGTCTTCATCCATCCACTTTTCAAAGGTAGCCCTTTGCTCAGTAGGACAGTTTGGTAATACTATGGGTTTCTAGTCGAGTGCATGACCTAATTTTTCTGAGATCAGGATAATCTTGAGGTTTTTGAGTCAATCTTTGCAATTAGTTTCGATCAAATGATTGATTTCAAGGATGCAGACTAGAGGATTTGAGGCTGACATAGTTTAACTGCGAGAGTAGAGATTCAAGTTAGACTTTTATACTTAATGTTATATTTGCTTCTAGAGATTTTAAGATGCAAACAATGACTTCCACTAATTTTTTAGATTTCTTTATTCTCCAGGTGGGAAATAGAAACCCAATCATGACAAAAAGATTCGTAGTGGGTGCTGCGGTCCACCAATACCATGCACCTCGCCTAATAGTTATTGATAACATGCACACTGATACGTAGGCAACTTTTTGCCTAGATGCTTCTCTAAGCATATTACAGCGACTTGGTCTCGAAGTCATGTGGGCTCACCTAACAATTATTGACCACACTTCTTAGTTAGGTCTGACCCACCATTCACAAGCAGGTGCAAGGTCGTCATTGGATCCCTCACCTAAAGTTATTGAGCCCAACCCTATCCTCACTCTGGAGCAACTCTTTGCTAATAGAGTGGTTGCATGTTCTCGATGCAACTGAACCACTGTAACTAGTCGAGAATAATCAACACCAGTAGTACGTCCACACATCTACAACGGTAAAAGACCTATGGATTTAATATTTGTGGAGAGGTTTAGATTTAGATCTCATCAAGTAAGCTAACGAAACCAATTAAATAATCACACCTCAATTACTTACCTTAGACACCAATAAGTCAATTGGTCCAAATAGGTTAACTCAAGCAAATAAGACTCAAGCCATCGAGCCAAATTAGGCCCTTAGATTAATCGATTCTACATATGAGATTCAATCGATTTGATCAATAATAATTATATGATCATATAACTTAATTAATCTAGCCCTAATCAACACTTGACTTGATTTGATCAATTACTTAATCGATGATTCAAAATTTTAGATGCAATCCTATTACATGATCTAATTTTTAATTTTTTTATAACCAAAATCCTCATACACAAACATAAATTTCAGATTCCAAAATTAATTTTCAGATCTAAATTCTTTGTATAAAAGTAAATTTTAAATCATAAAAATAGTTTTCAGATCTAACATACAAACATATATCTCATATATGCATGTAAAATTCAGATCTAAATAAAATTCAGATCTGCACATGATATCATATATCTCATATACTAATCATGATGCTATTACTAGGATGATAGAAGCTATTAAAAAATGTGTCTGAGAGATTTCATTGAATGTAGGAGTACATTTCATTAAACATGATCAACTCTGGAGTACTCTGCTATCAAGAGTCTCTCCAAAGGGATATGGGTATAAGTGTCTCTTGGACCTGAGATCATCACGGTAACTTGCAAGCAACTCACTGTGCTTTGATGTCAGACTATCTGAATTTTTATTTCAGGATCGAAAGATTTCTGGACATAGTCAAGTACTTGTGAAGTCGATGCGTGAGTCAAAATGAAATTGACCACTACAAAAGATTGAAGAGAATGCTTTGTATTTCAATTTAGTAAGACCTTAGCCAGGGTAATCCTTGTGAGGAGTCACAGGATTTATCAGATTGAGATATGTTGGTGCAAAAATCCGCTTGCGCCGGAGAAGCTGGAGTCGAGGGAGTCGCGGCCGCCGCCGGGATCTGCAAAAGAAGTCTAAACCGGAGGTGGGGTTGCTCCGGCAAGACCCTCCGACGCTCAAGTCAGTTCTCTGCCTCAACAAGGATGGAGTGCTCGAATGGAAATTTTAGCAGAGTTTTTAGGTAAAAACGAGAGCTTAGAAAATAACGTATCTGGGTTCCCCCCCTTTTATAGGCGAAGAGTGCAACAGACAGATAACGACGTTCGTAACCGTCTGGTAGTGGGCCGCCCATAGTCAGGAGGAATTTGTTGCGAAGAGTAGTGGAGTAGACCCGTGGCTATCACCGAAGCGCGCCACGTGGAGTCTACCGCAGGGAGTGGAGCGGCGTCCGTTGTCGCGACTTGCCAGGGGATGGAAGAATCGCGTGGTATCCGTTGCAGGAAGTGGAGCAGGATCATGGGCATCATAGCGGTCTGCCAGGGAGTAATGGAGCCACGCGGAATCTGTCGCAGGGAGTGGAGCAGGATCGTGGCCGTTGCTGCGTCGCGTCAGGGAGTGCAGACCTGTCGGCTGAAGTTCGGCTGGGGTGTCAGGCGGAGAGGGGTGGTCAGCTATCCATTTGAGAGGAGCCCGGAGTCTGGCTCCCGTAAGAGTTCGGACGAAGTCTTCCTTTAGCCGAAGTCGGGGACGAGGCCCGACTCCCGTAGGGGTCCGGGTGGAGTCTTCCTGCAATTAAAGTCGGGGACGAAGTCCGACTCCCGTAGGAGTCCAGACGAAGCTTACCAGCGGTTGAAGTTGATGACGGAGCCCGACTCCCGTAGGAGTCCGGGCGAAGTCTGCTTGCAGTCGGAGTTGTGGGCGGAGTCCGGCTCCCGTAGGAGTCCGGACGAGGTCTGTCTGCGGCCGGAGTCGGGGATGAGGCCCGGCTCCCGTAGGGGTCCGGGCGGAGTCTTCCTTGGAGTCGCGGATGGAGCCCGATTCCCGTAGGAGTCCGGGCGGAGTCTTTCTTGGAGTCGCGGACGGAGCCCGGCTCCCGTAGGAGCCCAGGCGGATTCTTCCTTGGAGTCGCGGACGGAGCCCGGCTCCCGTAGGAGCCCGGGTGGAGTCTTCCTTGGAGTCGCGGACGGAGCCCGACTCCCGTAGGAGTTCGAGCGGAGTCTTCCTGCAATTGAAGTTAGGTGCGAAGTCCGGCTCCCATAGGAGTCCGGACGGGGCTTACCAGCAGTTGAAGTTGGCAACGGAGCCCGGCTCTCGTAGGAGTCTGGGCGGAGTCCCCCTTGCGGTTGAAGTCCTGGATGGGGCCCGGCTCCCGTAGGAGCCCGGGCGGAGCCTTCCTTGGAGTCGCGGACAGAGCCCGGCTCCCGTAGGAGTCCGGGCGGAGTCTTCCTTGAAATCACGGACGGAGCTCGGCTCCCGTAGGAGCCCGGGCGGAGTCTTCCTTGGAGTCACGGATGGAGCACGACTCCCGTAGGAGCCCGGACGGAGTCTTCCTTGGAGTCGCGGACGGAGCCCAGCTCCCATAGGAGTCCGGGCGGAGTCTTCCTGCAATTGAAGTTAGGTGCGAAGTTCGGCTCCCGTAGGAGTCCAGACGGGGCTTACCGGTAGTTGAAGTTGGCGACGGAGCCCAGCTCTCGTAGGAGTCCGGGCGGAGTTCCCCTTGCGGTTGAAGTCATGGATGGGGCCCGGCTCCCGTAGGAGCCCGGGCGGAGCCTTCCTTGGAGTCGCGGATGGAGCCCGGCTCCCGTAGGAGTCCGGGCGGAGTCTTCCTTGGAATCGCGGACGGAGCCCGGCTCCCGTAGGAGCCCGGGCGGAGTCTTCCTGCAATTGAAGTTAGGTGCGAAGTCCGGCCCCCGTAGAAGTCCGGACGGGGCTTACCGGCAGTTGAAGTTGGCGACAGAGCCCGGCTCCCATAAAAGTCCGGGTGGAGTCCCCCTTGCGGTTGAAGTCGTGGATGGGGCCCGGCTCCCGTAGGAGCACGGGCGGAGCCTTCCTTGGAGTCGCGGACGGAGCCTGGCTCCCGTAGGAGTCCGGGCAGAGTCTTCCTTGGAATCGCGGACGGAGCTCGGCTCCCGTAGGAGCCCGGGTGGAGTCTTCCTGCAATTGAAGTTAGGTGCGAAGTCCGGCTCCCGTAGGAGTCCGGACGGGGCTTACCAACAGTTGAAATTGGCGACGGAGCCCTGCTCCCGTAGGAGTCCGGGTAGAGTTCCCCTTGCGGTTGAAGTCGTGGATGGGGCCCGGCTCCCGTAGGAGCCCGGGCGGAGCCTTCCTTGGAGTCGCGGATGGAACCCGGCTCCCATAGGAGCCCGGGTGGAGTCTTCCTTGGAGTCGCGGACGGAGTCCGGCTCCCGTAGGAGCCCGGGCGGAGTCTTCCGCTGAGAACTTCGGCTGTGGGTACTTTATATCCAACACCAGTCCCCCTACTTCCGAGTTTGAATTTCGAATGAAGGAAGTATAGAGATTTTGGCATAGCCGAAGTTGCCCCCTCGAATCCTGCGCCCGACCGCCTCTAGATATTTTGGCATTGAATGCACCCGTGCCGGAGTCTTTTCGAATCGGGGCAATACGAAGGGACCCTTCGAAATTCCCACCGGTACACTAGCCCAGGTACGGTGCCATAATGGCTCTGCCAATCCGTCAGTCGCTTTTAGCCGCCTATCGGGGGAGTGGGACACGTGTCGGGCGTGGGCTGGCCTGGGGGGATTCGCGATCATTATGGTGCCGGATCCCAGGGTCTATTTAAACCCGTCCTTCCACCTTTAGGGGCCTTATTCCATTCCAGAGTTCTACCAGTATCTGCCCTTCCTTCGAGGGCCTTGTTTCTGTTGGCGTCTTCTCGGGCCATTGGCGCCCTTTGAGTCGTCCCTGTCCTCGCCCCTCTGCATCCCTCAGAGCGATCTAGGTTAGTCTCAGCACCTTCATCTTCCTTCCCGCCACTTAGGGGTCTCTTCCTCGCCATTATTTTTTGTATTCATCCGAGTTAGTTTTCTGTGACCTCTCACCCCTTATCTTGCCCGCCTTCTTCGGGATCTTTAGAGTCCTCATTCGAAGTTATTCGAAATGTCGTCCGGCTCTTCCGCTCCCAGCGGTTCCGTGAGTTCTTCCGCCTCAAACCCCCAGGTCCCTTGTTCTGTAGTCGAACCCGCGTCTGGGGCTGGGCTCCGCCCGGTTTTTGCGCCGGGTGCCATTCCATGTTCCCTGACTTCAGAGGAACTCCTTCTGATAAGGATTCAGTATGGAGTTCCTCCAGAGTATTATCTGGAGCTGCCTGGCCCCTCTGACCGGGCTAGCACTCCCCCACCCAGTTGTTTTTGCCTGTATCAGGAGGCGTTCCGTGCCGGACTCCGATTTCCGCTTCCGCCCTTCGTCGTCGCCCTCTTCCGCTTCCTAGACATCTCCTTGGCTTCTGTTGCTCTGAATTCTTTTAGGTTTTTGATAGGGTTTCTCTCCCTTTGCCACGTAGTCGAGGTCCAACCGTCCCTCTCCCTGTTTAGGCACTTCTATACCTTCAAGCGCCATCCTTCGGTGAAGGACTGGTGGTACTTCTCCCCTCAGTTCGGCAAGAAGGGGTTGCTGAAAGGCGCCCCTTCTTCAATCCATAATTGGAAGGGGAAATACCTCTTTGTCCACTGCCCGACCCTGAGGCCGGGCCTGCCCCCTTGGGACTCTCTGAGGGATTCTGTCCGCCGAGCCCCCAGCTTGGGGGAGGATGACCTCCAAGCGGCCCGGAAGCTTCTCGCCTATTCCGCTCCTTCCCTTCCCAATCTTCTGAGGGAGCAATTTCTATTCAACACTGGCCTGAGCCCCCAGGATCCTGCGAGTACTTCATCTTTTCCTTTCCCTTTTTCTGCTTTTCTTCTATCCTTCATCTTTCTTCTCTCTTTTTCTTTTTCTTTTTCTCCTTTCTTTCTTCTTTTTTTTTTTTTTTTGATCTCTAATTTCTCTCCTCTTTCTCTTCTTCTTTTCTCTTCTTTTTTTTTTTTTTTAAGGGATGGACGCCGAAGCAGCACGGATACTGGCCAGGGGCCTCAAGGCCCCCAAAAAAAAGGGTGCTGCGGCCGTCGGGTTGGCAAAGAGGGCCAGGGCGGAGGAGTCGAGCTTGGCCGCGCCCGCCCAAGCGGCTCCAGCGATCGACATTCCCTCAGATGCCGAACCCACGGCTCCCCGGGCCTCCTCGAGAAGTCCATCGACTGGGGCCCCCGCTCCGGGGGTCCGCCCCGTGGAGACGCCCGTAGCCGAGAGGGGGAAGAGAAGGAAGTCGGTGGCCCACAGGGTGAGTGGCCGCCGAGCTACTACTGACGAGTCCCTCGACTCCGAAGAGGGGCCGGAGAATCCCTTCAATGACAGAGATTTGATCAGGCGGTTGATTGACGGCTGCATTCTGCCCGACGTCGTCGAGGGGATCGACCGCGCCGACCCCGAGCAGCGGGTCTGGGACTCTTTAGGGTCCTTCCTTGAGGTAGGCAAATCTTCATTTACCCAGTCCTTCGGCCCTTGTTCTGATCTCCTAGCCGCCCTTGCAGATTGGGCACCAGCTCCTCGCCAATATCGAGGCGACGAACCGTGCGAGGTGGGACATCATCCAGGTGGAGGAGCGCTGTCGGGCCGAGGTTGCGCACCTCCAAGAAAAGACGGTCGAAGTGATCGCCCTCCAAGAGGCCCTGGAAAGAGAGAAACAAGCCCGAGAGGAGGAGAAGCAGGCCTTGGAGGAGACAGCGAGGAAGGCGGAGGCCGAGGTCGCCAATTTGATTGAGCAGACTCCAGTCCTGTTCTCGGAGGCCAGGGCTCTTGCGGTAGAGGAGTTCAAGGCCTCCGCGGAGATGAGGGACCTGAATGTCCAATTCAGCCAAGAGGCGTTCATCAAGGGGTTCGAGCTTTGCCAAGAGAAAGTGGCCAGAAAATTTTTGGAGCTCGACCTCAGCTTCCTAGGTGAGGAGTCCGAAGACGAGGTCGGTCCCCCGCCCGCTACCACTGCTATCGCAGCTCCCTTGCCGGGGACGCCGAGCTCTCCAACTCCTGCCTCTGAGGTCTGAGACCTCCGACCTTGTAGTTTTATTTTTCTGCAATTTTCCTTTTCCTTCTTGTCTTCAAAAATCATCCAATCAATAAAGTTGAATTTCTAGTCGTGGGTGGTTTCTCCCTCCTTCCCTTCTTTTCTCTGCTTTTCTTCCTGCGATGAGTCATGTTTTGACGCTTTTGCCTTCCGATGGCAGTGTCCTGCGGAAGCACTTCCCCTACCCCTAGGGATCCCGCTGAAGTCGACGATCCAGCGGCTGAAGAAGGAAGTCCTTCACCTGACAAAAAAGTCAAAGAAAATGGAAGGCGAGCTTCGCAGACTGAGGGAGAGCCATTCTGAAGCCACCACTGAGGCCACCCGCTTTTGGAATCTCCACGTGAAGGGGATCATGGAGTATAGCCGGAGGAAGGCGGACTTCGTGAAGGAGCTTGAGGAATGCAAGAAGAGTGCCAGCGACCGAATTTGGGCTCAAGCTGCCAAGATCAGCGCTCTCAGGGTAGAACTATCAGCTGCGAAGGAGAAGATCGGCCAGCTGGAAGGGAGTTCATTCCGGCTCTTGGTCCGGGCCGACGGTGACCGGGAGTGGTTGAAGAGGGTCTCCGCCCTTCAGCAGCAGCTTCAAGACACCGAGATGAGCTACGACGTGCACCGGGCCGGTTGGCGCAGGTAGGTGGATGAATATAAAGGGAGACTCAGGGTGGCGACCGATGAAGTCGCCCGTCTTCAGAGGCAGCTGGCTGACAGGGCTCAGCTTACTTCCGCTCAGGATTCTGATGAGCTCCAGTCCCTAAGAGGAACCGTTGAAGGGATTTCTGTCGCCCTCGGAGAAAAGACGGCTGAGCTGCAACAACTGAAGATCCAGTTGGCATACGAGCAGCGGGCCGTCACGGACGAAGAGGCGGAATCTGAGGTCTTGAGAAAGAGGCGTCGAGAGGCAGAGACCGAGAGCCAGCGACTTCATCGGGCGCTCCAGGACGCGCTGCAGAGAAGGAGAGAGCTAGAAGAAGAAATTGAGAATCTCAGGCAGTCCTGGATGAGGGGTGGAGCAGATAATTCTAGGTCGGAGGGAGCAGAGCTTCCCTAGGGCTCTTTTCGTCCATTTGTCCTTTCATGTATATATTTTCCCTTTCGTTGTTTCGTCCCGCTTTTGTCGTTTTGCTTTTCTTTCCTTGGCCTTCCGGGCTTTGTAGTATGTATTTCGGAAATGGAATGAAAAGGAAATTTTGTGTTACCTCGTCCGCACGTTGTATTGAATTATTGTCTGTCGAACTTTTCTTGTCGTCCGACCTGTCTGATGTTGACGTCGTCGAGAGGTGCCCAGTCGTTGATACGTTGGCTTGCCTTCCTCATCATTCATGGCCGCGAGCTCGAGCTTGGCGGTCCGAACTCCGCATTACCTCGGGAGCATCACTGTCTTCTTGACCTGTGTCGAGAGTTTTCTCAGAGACCAGGGGTGCTTGGTAGGAGCTCCCCGTCTTTGTTGAGACGAGGTTCTTTAGGCCTTTGGTGTGGTTCGTTCTTTATCTGTTTCCGCCGTAGCTCGCCGCTCTTCCTCCTTACTATCCCTCCTCTTCTCAGAGTGAGGGCCCTCCCCTCGTTTTTGCGGGGTCGCACAGGAGTGTAGAGGTGCCGCTGAGGGGCCTTGTCCCTTCGCCTGATCTTGTCGGGCGGCCGGGTTTCGTCACTATCAGGATGAGGTTCTCTTCCCGTTCCCGCGGGGGCACGTAAGGGCCATCACCAGGGTCTCTCCCCCCAATCCGATCTAAAAGAATCGGACCTTCAACTTTGCTCATGGCTGTGGGGGCACGTTAGGGCACCATAGGGCCTCTCCTCCCATCCGGTCTAAAAGAACCGGGCCTTTGACTTTGCTCATGTCAGGACGAGGTTCTCCTCCTGTTCCTGACATGGCCGTGAGGGCACGTTAGGGCATTGTAAGGCCTCTCCCCCCATCCGGTCTAAAAGAACCGGGCCTTTGACTTTGCTCATGTCAGGACGAGGTTCTCCTCCTGTTCCTGACATGGTTGTGGGGGCACGTTAGGGCGTTGTAAGGCCTCTCCCCCCATCCGGTCTAAAAGAACCAGGCCTTTGACTTTGTTCATGTCAGGACGAGATTCTCCTCCTGTTCCTGACATGGCGGTGGGGGCACGTTAGGGCGTTGTAAGGCCTCTCCCCCCATCCGGTCTAAAAGAACCGGGCCTTTGACTTTGCTCATGTCAGGACGAGGTTCTCCTCCTGTTCCTGACATGGCCGTGGGGGCACGTTAGGGCGTTGTAAGGCCTCTCCCCCCATCCGGTCTAAAAGAACCGGGCCTTTGACTTTGCTCATGTCAGGACGAGGTTCTCCTCCTATTCTTGACATGGCTATGGGGGCACGTTAGGGCGTTGTAAGTCCTCTCCCCCCATCCGATCTAAAAGAACCGGGCCTTTGACTTTGCTCATGTCAGGACGAGGTTCTCCTCCTGTTCCTGACATGGCTGTGGGGGTACGTTAGGGCGTTGTAAGGCCTCTCCCCCCATCCGGTCTAAAAGGCCTTTGACTTTGCTCATGTCAGGACGAGGTTCTCCTCCTGTTCCTGACATGGCTGTGGGGGCACGTTAGGGCGTTGTAAGGCCTCTCCCCCCATCCGGTCTAAAAGAACCGGGCCTTTGACTTTGCTCATGTCAGGATGAGGTTCTCCTCCTGTTCCTGACATGGCTGTGGGGGTACGTTAGGGTGTTGTAAGGCCTCTCCCCCCATCCGGTCTAAAAGAACCGGCCTTTGACTTTGCTCATGTCAGGACGAGGTTCTCCTCCTGTTTCTGACATGGCTGTGGGGGCACGTTAAGGCGTTGTAAGGCCTTTCCCCCCATCTGGTCTAAAAGAACCGGGCCTTTGACTTTGCTCATGTCAGGACGAGGTTCTCCTCCTGTTCCTAACATGGCTGTGGGGGCACGTTAGGGCGTTGTAAGGCCTCTTCCCCCATCCGGTCTAAAAGAACCGGGCCTTTGACTTTGCTCATGTCAGGACGATGTTCTCCTCCTGTTCCTGACATGGCTGTGGGGGCACATTAGGGCGTTGTAAGGCCTCTCCCCCAATCCGATCTCGAGATAATCGGACTTTCATTTTAGGTATGTTAGGATGAGATTCTCCCCTCGTTCCTAACATAACCTTGTTTTACGCGTTTGAAGGGGTTATACCCAGTCGTGACAAATCCACGCCAAATGGGAAGAGCATGTCAAGTAGAAAGGAATTTAAATTCAAGGTGAAATCGTAAGCGATACATTTACAGGTTTCCCGAGTCTCACGGTTGTGGGAGGTCTGCTCCTCCTTGAGGCCCTCCGGCGATGGAGTCGATGGTCCCGATGGGAGGCCGATCTTCAGGCTGCTCCTCCCTTCTTGGCGGTTCAGGTTGTGGCAGGGCCCTTGGCCGATCTCCTCTACCCTCGGGCCGGCGTCGGATGAACCTGTCGAGTCGACCTCGCCGGATGAGCTCCGAGACGAGCGGCGTCGGATGAACCTGTCGAGTCGACCTCGCCGGATGAGCTCCTCGATCTCGTCTCGGAGCCGGATGCATTCCTCCGTGTCGTGGCCGTGGTCGCGGTGGTAGAGACAGAACTTGTTGGGGTTGCACTTCCCGGGGTGCGTGCGCATCCTCTCCGGCCTAGGGAGCTGCTCCCTGACCTCCATCAGTACCTGGGTCCTCGAGGCACTGAGGGGGGCGTAGTTGCAGAACCTTCCTAGTGGAGAATCCCACCGAACCCCGCGATCCGGACTCCTCTGCCTGCGCACTCGGGGTGGAGTACGGATACGCTTGTGCCCAGGAGGGGATCGAGAATGCGACCGGGCTTCTCTCGACCTTTTTTTGATTGCAGGCTTACCCGAGTCTTCCCGCCTGCCGCTCCCTCGCCGTCTCTTCATCCTTCATTTTGAAGGCTTCTTCCGCTCGGGCATATCCTTCAGCCCGGGCCAACAAATCAGCAAAATCCCTGGGGTATTTCTTCTCCAGGGAGAACAAAAGGTCATTCTTTTGAAGGCCGCCCTTCAGAGCAGCCATTGCAACTGATTGGTCCAAGTTCCGGACTTCCAGTGCCACGATGTTGAAACGGTTGATGTAGGCCCAAATGGACTCCCCTTCCCTCTGTTTGATATTGATGAGGGACTCCGAACCCTTACGGGGGCGTCGGCTGCTGATAAAATGGGCCACGAACTGGTGGCTCATCTGATCGAAGGAAAAAATGGTACTCGGCTTCAGCGCCGAGTACCAGTTTCTCGCCGCTCCCTTCAAGGTGGAGGGGAAGGCTCGGCACAGAATGGCGTCGGGAGCGCCATGAAGCAGCATCATCGTCCGGAAGGCTTCCAGGTGATCGACCGGGTCCAAAGTCCCATCGTAGCTCTCGAACTGGGGGAGCTTGAAGTTTGGTGGGATCGGTTCCTGCATGATCATTTGAGAGAAGGGAGGGTCAGTACAAATATCCTCACCATAAGCGGGGGGAGCATGGCGGAGTTCTTCGATCCGTCGGTTCATCTCTTGGAGTCTCCGGTCTAGGAAATCCTCCCGACTTCGAGTCTCGAGGGTCCTCTGGCAGAACGGGGGCAGGGATCTTCCAGGGGTGGAGTCATGATCCGATTGAGGGCTCTCCACCCTCGGGTTTGTTTTCCCAGGAAGGACGGGGCGGCCGGCCCAAGTAGCCCGCCCCGCCGCTGGATTCTGGTGTTCTGGGGATGCCCTTTCCAAGCGCACCGATGCCTGCGGCTGCTGCTGCTGCATAGCCTGCACAGCTTCTGTGAGGCCTCTGACCTGCTGCGCTAGCAGATCAAACTGCTCCGTGCCGACCGCCATCGCTGGAGGAGGAGGAGGAGGTTGAGAAACAGGAGGGGAGGCCAGAGCCTGAGATCTGGCCGCGGAGGCCGTGGATCGTCGCGTGGACGCCTTGCGGGGAGGCATCGAGCAAGGACCAAGTGGAGAAAGGAGGGGGGGGGAAGGGGACGCCGGAAGAGATGCCCGGGGGTGGTCCTGTTGAGCGCTCCTTTAAGAACAACCCCTTCCTCTAGCGCCAATCCTGTTGGTGCAAAAATCCGCTTGCACCGGAGAAGCTGGAGTCGAGGGAGTCGCGGCCGCCGCCGGGACCGGCAAAAGAAGTCTAAACCAGAGGTGGGGTTGCTCCGGCAAGACCCTCCGACGCTCAAATCAGTTCTCTGCCTCAACAAGGATGGAGTGCTCGAATGAAAATTTTAGCAGAATTTTAGATAAAAATGAGAGCTTAGAAAATAACGTATCTGGGTTCCCCACTTTTATAGGAGGAGGGTGCAACAGACTGATAACGACGTTCGTAACCGTCTGGTAGTGGGCCGCCCATAGTCAGGAGGAATTTGTTGCGAAGAGTAGTGGAGTAGACCCGTGGCTATCACCGAAGTGCGCCACGTGGAGTCTGCCGCAGGGAGTGGAGCGGCATCCGCTGTCGTGACTTGCCAGGGGATGGAAGAATCACGCGGTATCCGTTGCAGGAAGTGGAGCAGGATCGTGGGCGTCATAGCGGTCTGCTAGGGAGTAATGGAGCCGTGCGGAATCCGTCGCAGGAAGTGAAGCAGGA
This sequence comes from Elaeis guineensis, assembly GCF_000442705.2. Lineage (NCBI taxonomy): Eukaryota > Viridiplantae > Streptophyta > Magnoliopsida > Arecales > Arecaceae > Elaeis > Elaeis guineensis. Next base: position 73,254,871 of record NC_025997.2, read on the forward strand.
TCGTGGCTGTTTCTGCGTCGCGTCAGGGAGTGCGGACCTGTCGGCTGAAGTTCGGCTGGAGTGTCTGGCGGAGAGGGGTGGTTAGCTATCCATTTGAGAGGAGCCCAGAGTCTGGCTCCCGTAAGAGTCCAAACGAAGTCTTCCTTTAGCCGAAGTCGGGGATGAGGCCCGGCTCCCGCAGGGGTCCGAGTGGAGTCTTTCTGTAATTAAAGTCAGGGACGAAGTCCGACTCCCGTAGGAGTCCGGACGAAGTTTACCAGCGGTTGAAGTTGATGACGGAGCCCGGCTCCCGTAGGAGTCCGGGCGAAGTCTGCTTGTAGTCGGAGTTGTGGGCGGAGTCTGGCTCCCGTAGGAGTCCGGACGAGGTCTGTCTGCGGCCGGAGTCGGGGATGAAGCCCGGTTCCCGTAGGAGCCCGGGCGGAGTCTTCCTTGGAGTCGCGGACGGAGCCCGGTTCCCGTAGGAGCCCGGGCCGAGTCTTCCTTGGAGTCGCGGACGGAGCCCGACTCCCGTAGGAGCCCGGGCGGAGTCTTCCTTGGAGTTGCGGATGGAGCTCGGCTCCCGTAGAAGCCCGGGCGGAGTCTTCCTTGGAGTCGCGGACGGAGCCCGGCTCCCGTAGGAGCCCGGGTGGAGTCTTCCTTGGAGTCGCGGACGGAGCCCGGCTCCCGTAGGAGTCCGAGCGGAGTCTTCCTGCAATTGAAGTTAGGTGCGAAGTCCGGCTCCCGTAGGAGTCCGGACGGGGCTTACCGGTAGTTGAAGTTAGCGACGGAGCCCGGCTCCCGTAGGAGTCCAGGCGGAGTTCCCCTTGCGGTTGAAGTCGTGGATGGGGCCCGGCTCCCGTAGGAGCCCGGGCGGAGCCTTCCTTGGAGTCGCGGATGGAGCTCGGCTCCCGTAGGAGCCCGAGCGGAGTCTTCCTTGGAGTCGCGGACGGAGCCCGGGAGGAGTCTTCCTTCGAGTCGCGGACGGAGCCCGGCTCCCGTAGGATCCCGGGCGGAGTCTTCCTTGGAGTCGCGGACAGAGCCCGGCTCCCGTAGGAGTCCGAGCGGAGTCTTCTTTGGAGTCGCGGACGGAGCCCGGCTCCGATAGGAGCTCGGGCGTAGTCTTCCTTGGAGTCGCGGACGGAGCCCGGCTCCCGTAGGAGCCCTGGCGGAGTCTTCCTTGGAGTTGCGGACGGAGCCCGGCTCCCGTAGGAGTCCGGGCGGAGTCTTCCTGCAATTGAAGTTATGTGCAAAGTCCGGCTTCCGTAGGAGTCCGGACGGGGCTTACCGGCAGTTGAAGTTGGCGACGGAGCCCGGCTCCCGTAGGAGTCCGGGCGGAGTCCCCCTTGCGATTGAAGTCGTGGATGGGGCCTGGCTCCCGTAGGAGCCCGGGCGGAGCCTTCCTTGGAGTCACGGACGGAGCCCGGCTCCCGTAGGAGTCCGGGCGGAGTCTTCCTTGGAATCGCAGACGGAGCCCGGCTCCCGTAGGAGCTCGGGCGGAGTCTTCCTTGGAGTCGCGGACGGAGCCCGGCTCCCGTAGAAGCCCGGGCGGAGTCTTCCTTGGAGTCGCGGATGGAGCACGGCACCCGTAGGAGTCCGGACGGAGTCTTCCTGCAATTGAAGTTAGGTGCGAAGTCCGGCTCCCGTAGGAGTCCGGACGGGGCTTACCGGCAGTTGAAGTTGGCGACGGAGCCCAGCTCTCGTAGGAGTCTGGGCGGAGTTCCCCTTGCGGTTGAAGTCGTGGATGGGGCCCGGCTCCCATAGGAGCCCGGGCGGAGCCTTCCTTGGAGTCGCGGATGGAGCCCGGCTCCCGTAGGAGTCCGGGCGGAGTCTTCCTTGGAATCGCAGACGGAGCCCGGCTCCCGTAGGATTCCGGGCGGAGTCTTCCTAAAATTGAAGTTAGGTGCAAAGTGAAGGAACCAGATCTAGGGTTTCAGGGTTAGATCTTGAAAAAGAGGGTTAGATCTTGAAACTTTTTCAAGATCATACAGCGGAAGACTAAAATAAATCAAAATTTATTTTCTAAGATCAGAAAATCCCTAGATCTAAGATTCTATTACATGATTATTACATGGCATTAAATCAGAAATTAAAATATATAAATATAACATGAACTACATGTTGATCATATCAACATGTTTCTATACTACATCTAATGTATGTATTAAACAATAGATCAAATCTATTACCTTGTAGGTTAGACGTTCTAACCTTGTTGATCTGGGCTTGAAGATGATGTTGCAAGCCACACACGCGTCCGGCCTCTAGGAGTTGTCCACACGAGCCCACGAATCTCGATCAGAAGTCCTGCTTCAGGAAATCAGCGCAGTATGCTAGTACTGCGCTGATCCTTCTTTGATGGTTGATCAGGTGCCTCCTTCTTCTTGATTTGGACTCTTCCAAAGATGAAAAGTAGAAGGAGGAGTTTCAGGTCTGAGACACTCTCAGAAAACTCAAGATGGTGGGAGGAAAGATATGAAAACAAAAACCCAAGAAGAAGACCCTCTTCTTCTTCACGTTTTTCTCTCTAGACATCCAAACTTGCGTCTTTTATATCTCCACGACCCAAAGGTATTTCTCTCTGATTTTTGGATAGCACAAAGGTCTCTCAAATCTCTAATTTCTCCTTAAATTTCACAAAGAAACTCATCTTATATAGAGAGATATGATAGAGTCTTTATCTAGGTCAAATACCTAGTCAAGGCTTATCCAAACATGGCAAGTTAAGGGACGCCCAACTCTTGAGCACCTCCTTCATATTTTCGTGTATGGATCAATAGAAAAGGATGCACAATGTATACCCTAAAAGCCACAAAAATTTCAAAAAAAATTTGGATAAATTCGGTGCAAAATTGAAAGAGTTTTGGATTTCTAAAACTCTATCTCATAGAATTCGAAATCCAAACTTATTCCTTTTAGATTTGATCCAAACCACCTTCCATGTAAGAAAGAAGAGAGGAGACCTTTTGTGAACGTGGGAGAGATCTGAGAGAGGGCTTTTGTCACACAAAATAAGTGGAGATTGGCGTTGAATAAGAGAGAGGGCGTGGAGAAGGCTTATATGGCACAAGGTGGAATCCTAGTCATACTAGGATTCTGTCTTATGACTTGTTTTAATTTGGTTTTCTAAACCAAATCAAATCAAAATTAGATCAACCCAATAAAAATAGGTCTTAATCCAATTAAGAACCTAATTTAATCAGATTAAATTAGATTTAAATCTGATTTAATTTTCTAATTAAATTAGAAATTAGATTGACCCAAGTCCTAGTTGAACTAGGACTAGTTTTTCCTTGCACTTGGCTTATCCAATAAACCAATTGGACTTGATCCAATCAAGCCCAAAATAAATCTAATTAAATCATATTTAATTAGACTTAATCTCAGCCCATTGGCTTAATCAAATTAAGCCAATTAGCAATCGAATTGCTAATCGATCCTCCTGCAACACTTGCACTGGGTTAAATGTCAATCGTATTGATCATTTAACCCTAGAACGATTCTTAATCGTTGATCAACCATCTGATCGGATCATGAACTCTAATGTGTGTGACCTCATAGGTCCGAACCTAAGCCGGTAGCATAGGAACAAATTCCTATACCAATCGAAGTGACCATCTAGCAATGGTACCCGACGACCGGATAGGTCGAATGTGTAGAACATCCTTAGAACCCATGCGGATATAGTTTTCATATAATTCATCCCCTTGACCAAAATGATCATAGGACACCCCAGAGTTTAACTGTCAACTCTGATCAGGTTGTCCATATTGTATTTCAAAATATCAAATCCATCTGATGGATTACCCTGGCCAAGGTTTTGCTAAATTGAAATACATCGACTCATTCTTCTCCAACTCTTGGAGTGGTCAATCCCATCTCGATCACACTCTGACTTCGCAAGTACTTGACTGTGCCCAGAAGCCTTCCATCCCTGAATTAGAAATTCAGTTAGTCCAGTACCAAAGCACAGTGAGTTGCTTGCAAGTCACTGAGGCAATCTCAGGTCTAAGGGACACTTATACCTATATCCCATCAGAGATATTCTCGACAGTAGAATACTCTGGAGTTGGTCACGTTCAATGATGATGTATCCTTACATCTCATCTGTATGCCATACCAGTGTCTCCACACTCCTTGGTTAAGAGGACAACCAACCCATATGGCCTACAGCGACCTATGCTCGATAGAAGCTGTCGTCCTTATTAACAGCTTATCATTTGGTCGTGAACAGTTTTAAGGACTAATCGATAAATCCTCTCTTTATCGAACTTAAATAGTCCTAAGGACTTCATCATAACAATGGAGTTCATTAGAAGATGAAAGCTTATGATGAAGATGACAAATATATTTTATTAACAAATCAATTACAATACTTGGTTGCTCAACCGTCAACAGCTTGACGATTGGCTTTTTGGGACACATTTCCCAACAACTCCCACTTGTCCTACAGCCACTCGGCACAGTATCTAATACCCATCTTCGACTTGTGGTTGTCGAACTCCTTTATCGCCAGGGCTTTAGTGAAGGGGTCGGCTAGGTTCTCCTTTCCGTCGATCTTCTGAAGGTCGACATCACCTCGATCCACGATCTCTCAGACCAGGTGGAAGCGGTGCAAGATGTGCTTCGTCCACTGATGTGCTTTGGGTTCCTTCACCTGAGCTATGGCACTAGTGCTGTCGCAGTAGCGCAGGACTGGACCATCGAGGGAGGGTGCTACTCCGAGCTCGTTGATGAATTTCCTCAGCCACACAGCTTCCTTCGCGGCATCTGATGCTGCGATATACTCCGCTTCACAAACAGAGTCTGCCATAGTATGCTGCTTGGAACTCTTCCAGCAGATGGCTCCACCATTCAGAGTAAAGATATAACCCGACATGCTTCTGCTGTCATCATGGTCAGATTGGAAGCTGGAGTCTGTGAACTCCACAAGTTTCAGATTTGACTCGCCATAAACCAACCATTGGTCCTTAGTATTTCTCAAATACTTAAGGATGGCTTTAACCACTTTCCAGTGATCTTCTCCAGGATCAGATTGGTATCTACTCACTACTCCTAGTGAGTATGCCACATCTGGTCTTGTACATGTCATGGCGTACATGATAGATCCCACGGCTGAAGCATATGGGACTCTACTCATACGCTCTCTCTCTTCAGGAGTTGTCGGACAATCCTTCTTAGAGAGAGAAATTCCATGGCCTATCGGTAGATAGCCCTTCTTGGAATTCTCCATGCTGAACCTCTTCAGCACAGTGTCTATGTACATGACTGGGATAACCCAAGCATCCTTTTAGATCTATCCCTATAGATCTTCATCTCTAGGATGTAGGATGCTTCACCCAAGTCCTTCATGGAGAACTGTGATGACAACCAAACTTTTATTCCCTGTAGTGCGGGGATGTCATTCCTGATTAAGAGAATGTCATCCACGTACAAGACAAGGAATACCACAACTGGACCATTTGCCCATTTATAGATGCAGGGCTCTTCTCCATTCTTAATGAAGCCATATGTTTTGATCACCTTATCAAAACGCATGTTCCAACTCCGAGAAGCTTGCTTCAGTCCATAAATGAATCTCTGAAGCTTGCACACCTTGGACTCATCTGTGGATGTAAACCCTTCAGGTTGTATCATATACACCTCTTCAGTCAGCTCTCCATTCAGGAAAGCTGTCTTTACATCCATCTGCCAGATCTCATAATCCAGATGGACAGCTATTGCAAGCATTATCCGAATAGATTTGAGCATTGCCACAGGGGAAAACGTCTCGTCATAGTCAATACCATAACGTTGACGATACCCCTTGGCAACCAGACGGGCTTTATAGGTCTCCACCTTTCCGTCTGCGCCCCTCTTCCTTTTGAAGACCCATTTACACCCAATGGGTTTAACCCCTTCAGGTGGGTCAACCAATGTCCATACATCGTTGACCTTCATGGACTCCATTTTGGATTTCATGTCTTCAAGCCATTTCTCGGAATCAGGTCTCTGCATAGCATCCATATAGGTGATCGGATCCTCATTATTCTCATCAAGTTAGATGGGATCATCATCCCGGACCAAGTAACCGTAGTATCTGTCCGGCTGACGCGGTACTCTACCGGATCGTCTTAATGGTACAGGTATATTGGGCTCCGGATCTGATCTAATCATATCCGACTCAGGTTCAGCTTTTAGTGTCGGTCCTTCTACCTGTTGAACTTCATCAAGTTCAACCTTAGAGGCAACGGTTCCTTCACCAAGGAACTCCTTTTCTAAAAAGATTGCCTTAAGGCTGACGAACACCTTTTGTTCATCAGCATGGTAGAAAAAATATCCTTTTGTCTCTTTGGGGTACCCTATGAATGAGCATTTGTCAGACCTAGATCCAAGTTTGTCTGTGACTAATCGTTTGACATAGGCCGGGCACCCCCAGACCCTAAGGTGTGAAAGTACTGGCTTACGCCCTGTCCATATCTCATATGGAGTCTTAATTACAGACTTACTTGGAATCCTATTTAACAGATAACAGGTCGATTCGAGTGCATATCCCCAGAAGGATATCAGCAAGCTAGCAAAAACCCATCATGGATCAGACCATGTCTAACAAAGTCCGATTCCTCCTTTCAAACACACCATTATGCTGTGGTGTTCCTAGAGGAGTCCATTGGGAGAGAATCTCATTCTCTCCTAGATATGTGAGAAACTCACTAGAAAGGTATTCTCCTCCTCGATCAGATCGAAGAGTTTTAATACTCTTCTCAGTTTATTTTTCTACTTCACTTCAGAATCGTTTGAACATTTCAAATGAATCCGACTTATGTTTCATCAGATAGACATATCCATATCGGGATAGGTCATCCGTGAAAGTTATGAAGTAGAAATATCCACCTCTAGCACTGGTGCTCATGGGCCCACATACATCAGTATGTACTTGGCTCAAGAGCTCAGTAGCTCTCTCACATTTTTCAGTAAAAGGTGACTTGGTCATTTTACCAAGAAGACAGGACTCACAGGTTGGAAGTGATTCACAATCACTAACTTCGAGGATTCTCTCTTGAGTCAACCTATTTATTATGTTCTTGTTTATATGACCTAGCCTACAGTGCCATAAGTAGATATCTGACACACTATCTAATCTAGGGTGCTTGCCAGTAGAATAGACTCTTATCAGGCTTGACCTTTTTGGTCTGGCTCTGCACTGATGTCCTAGCCTGAACTTGCACCTTCTTTACTTTCTTCTTCTTGTTCTTCTTCCCTTTCTTAAAAGGTCAAGAACCAGAAGACGAACCTCCCACTAAATTCACCGACTCCTTGTGAAGTTGGTGATCCTTCTCAAAGTTCTGAAGCAACCCCAGTAACCCGTGGTAGTTCTCTTCAGGCTTTGTCATTCTATAATGAGTGAGGAATGGGAGATAAGACTTGGGCAGCGAGTTCAGTATTGCATCTTTCCCAAGCTGCTCATGCAAGGAAAAGTCGAGCTTGCTCAATCATTCCATCAGCTCGATCATGTACAATACATGATCAGTGACAGAGGCACCATCCCGCATTTTGGCGTTGAAGATGGCACAACTAGTCTTGTGCTTCTCCACGTCATCGGGTGTGCCAAAGGCATCCTCCAACACTTGAAGCTTGTCCTTTGGCTGAGCCGTCTCGAATCTGCGACTGAACTCGTCGCTCATGATAGCCAGCATGATACAGTGCACCGTGGTCCGATCATTGAGCCACTTCTGGTAAGTGTCTCTGATTATTCCACGTGCATTGACAGCTGGCTCCTCAGGTGCAGGATCTATTATCACATATAGGATCCGTTCATGCTCCAGGACTATCTTCAACTTTCAGTACCAGCTATCGAAGATGGGTCCCATCAACTTATCATTGTCCAACAATGATCGGAGCGATAGGGAAGTGGCCATATTTGCACAAAGGAGAACCATAACCTAATTAGTAATTGATTCATTAAACCTAAAGATTTGGACTTTAATCAAAAGGTTTCTCCCACTATTTTTTTTGAATTGGTAGCCTCTACCTCCAACTCGAGGAATTACCCTAATTCCTTAGCGGGTACTAGAATCCACTTAGACTGCACGCAAGCCCAACTTTGGTTGGTCAACCCATGTACATCTAAGGGTAGGTTCATAACCAATTGTTTCTCTAAACAATTTCTAGTAATTTTAATTTTGCCCCAGAAACCTAATCAGTAGGCTTTGGCCTCCACTGTAAGGATCCGGTTAGGTCCAACCATTAACATGATCATACTTGGTGTATCTAACCAACGAATGATTAAGCCCAACTTTGGTTGGCTCACCTAACCACCATTAGAAAGACACTTCCAAGTCATCATATGATGAGTGATAATTCCATTAGTCAACAAGCACCAGGCCTTTGGGTCCGCAATGATTATTGAGTTAATGGACTCATTATCAAACACCTTAATGGGAGGCTATGACTCAGTTATCTCCATAACTTTATCATTTTAAGGACCTAATAATTTTAGAGGATTTAAATAATTTAGAGGATGAGGTCAGATGAACTAGCTTATCATGATCCTCCCACTGGCTTCACCAAGTCAGCTTAAGGGAGACCAGGGCTGGTCTAGGAGCACCTAAATCAGTCACACTGATTTACCTAGCTGACATGGGTCAGCTCGAATAGTCAAGTGATCCGATCAAAACATAATTTCACCAAGAGGCCAGGTAAGTTCGATCAGTGGGAGGGTCTGCCAAAGCTTGCCTTAGACACCATCAGAAATGGCCAGGTAAGCAGGCTCCCAATTAAAAACCACCGGTCTGGTTTACTTTAGACACCAACTGGTTTAATTAGTTTCGATTAGATCAACCTAACAGTTCGTGCTAGACCGCTTAGCCAAGAATCAAGTCCATTTGGTTCTCGTTAAAGACATGGACTTGACCAACTACAACTATTGTAATTGATCTAGAGAATCCTTGACCTAATCTAAGACAACAATTAATTAGATTTAGTCAATTCTCTAATTAAGTCCATCTTTAATCTAACCATAGGTTTAACCCAATTAATGGACCTAATTCCCACTAACCCATTAACCCGATGTGTTATGATTTGTGTCTTAGGTTCTTCAATTCACAATCCTAGAACCAAATCAAACAACTTCTTAATTCTTAATTAAGTTTTGGGCTGAGGGTTGGGTTCGGCTTTTCAAAAAATAATTTTCATATTTGTAAAATAATTTTACAATATGACTCTACCAACCATATTACATGTTTGATTCATAATCAAGATGCAAGTGAAATAAACATGAAACTACTTTAGATCTAATCTAAACAGGTTCATGTAATTGAAACAATTTCAACTTTAAATAATTTCTTTGCACAAAAATTATTAACAAAGAGATTTTATTTCAGATTTAAACATCTTTTAAATCTAATAAATTATAAATTTAATCTAGATCATATCTAATAAATTTATGATTAAAGATAAATCTACACAAACTAGGACAACCTTTGCACTATAAGGGGTAAACCTTACAGCAGGACAACCTTGCAGTTTGTGATTGATCTAAAATTTTAATTTCAGATTTAATAATCAGATTATAAATTAGATCTAATCTAAAAAATAATCTAAGCATGTATAAATAATCATGTAATAAAGAATCTGGGCTCTGATACCAATTGAAGGAACCAGATCTAGGGTTTTAGGGTTAGATCTTGAAAAAGAGGGTTAGATCTTGAAACTTTTTCAAGATCATACAGCGGAAGACTAAAATAAATCAAAATTTATTTTCTAAGATCAGAAATCCCTAGATCTAAGATCCTATTACATGATTATTACATGACATTAAATCAGAAATTAAAATATATAAATATAGCATGAACTACATGTTGATCATATCAACATGTTTCTATACTACATCTAATGTATGTATTAAACAATAGATCAGATCTATTACCTTGCAGGTTAGACATTCTAACCTTGTTGATCTGGGCTTGAGGATGATGTTGCAAGCCTCACACGCGTCTGGCCTCTAGGAGTCGTCCACACGAGCCCACGAATCTCGATCAGAAGTCCTGCTTCAGAAAATCAGCACAGTATGCTAGTACTGCGCTGATCCTTCTTTGATGGTTGATCAGGTGCCTCCTTCTTCTTGATTTAGACTCTTCCAAAGATGGAAAGTAGAAGGAGTTTCAGATCTGAGACACTCTCAGGAAACTCAAGATGGAGGGAGGAAAGATATGAAAACAAAAACCCAAGAAGAAGACCCTCTTCTTCTTCACGTTTTTCTCTCTAGACACCCAAATTTGCATCTTTTATATCTCCACGACCCAAAGGTATTTCTCTCTAATTTTTGGATGGAACAAAGGTCTCTCAAATCTCTAATTTCTCCTTAAATTTCATGAAGAAACTCATCTTATATAGAGAGATATGATAGAGTCCTTGTCTAGGTCAAACACCTAGTCAAGGCTTATCCAAACATGGCAAGTTAAGGGATGCCCAACTCTTGAGCACCTCCTTCATATTTTCATGTATGGATCAACAGAAAAGGGTGCACAATGTATACCCTAAAAGCCACAAAAATTTCAAAAAAAATTTGGATAAATTCGGTGCAAAATTGAAAGAGTTTTGGATTTCTAAAACTCTATCTCATAGAATTCGAAATCCAAACTTATTCCTTTTAGATTTGATCCAAACCACCTTCCATATAAGAAAGAAGAGAGGAGACCTTTTGTGAACGTGGGAGAGATCTGAGAGAGGGCTTTTGTCGCACAAAATAAGTGAAGATTGGCGTTGAATAAGAGAGAGGGCGTGGAGAAGGCTTATGTGGCGCAAGGTGGAATCCTAGTCTTACTAGGATTCTGTCTTATGACTTGTTTTAATTTGGTTTCCCAAACCAAATCAAATCAAAATTAGATCAACCCAATAAAAATAGGTCTTAACCCAATTAAGAACCTAATTTAATCAGATTAAATTAGATTTAAATCTGATTTAATTTTCTAATCAAATTAGAAATTAGATTGACCCAAGTCCTAGTTGAACTAGGACTAGTTTTTCCTTGCACTTGGCTTATCCAATAAACCAATTGGACTTGATCCAATCAAGTCCAAAATAAATCTAATTAAATCATAATTAATTAGGCTTAATCTCAGCCCATTGGCTTAATCAAATTAAGCCAATTAGCAATCGAATTGCTAATCGATCCTCCTGCAACACTTGCACTGGGTTAAATGTCAATCGTATTGATCATTTAACCCTAGAACGATTCTTAATCGTTGATCAACCATCTGATCGGAACATGAACTTTAATGTGTGTGACCTCATAGGTCCGAACCTAAGCCGGTAGCATAGGAACAAATTTCTATACCAATCGAAGTGACCATCTAGCAATGGTACCCGACGACCGGATAGGTCGAATGTGTAGAACAACATCCTTAGAACCCATGCGGATATAGTTTTCATATAATTCATCCCCTTGACCAAAATGATCATAGGGCACCCCAGAGTTTAACTGTCAACTCTGATCAGGTTGTCCACATTGTATTTCAAAATATCAAATCCATCTGATGGATTACCCTGGCCAAGGTTTTGCTAAATTGAAATACAGCGACTCATTCTTCTCCAACTCTTAGAGTGGTCAATCCCATCTCGATCACACTCTGACTTCGCAAGTACTTGACTGTGCCCAGAAGCCTTCCGTCCCTGAATTAGAAATTCAGTTAGTCCAGTACCAAAGCACAGTGAGTTGCTTGCAAGTCACTGAGGCGATCTCAGGTCTAAGGGACACTTATACCTATATCCCATCAGAGATATTCTCGACAGTAGAATACTCTGGAGTTGGTCACGTTCAATGATGATGTACCCTTACATCTCACCTGTATGCCATACCAGTGTCTCCACACTCCTTGGTTAAGAGGACAACCAACCCATATGGCCTACAGCGACCTATGCTCGATAGAAGCTGTCGTCCTTATTAACAGCTTATCATTTGGTCGTGAACAGTTTTAAGGACTAATCGATAAATCCTCTCTTTATCGAACTTAAATAGTCCTAAGGACTTCATCATAACAATGGAGTTCATTAGAAGATGAAAGCTTATGATGAAGATGCCAAATATATTTTATTTATTAACAAATCAATTACAATACTTGGTTGCTCAACCGTCAACAGCTTGACGATTGGCTTTTTGGGACACATTTTCCAACACAAAGTCTGGCTCCCGTAGGAGTCCGGACGGGGCTTACCGGCAGTTGAAGTTGGCAACGGAGCCCGGCTCCCGTAGGAGTCTGGGCGGAGTCCCCCTTGCGGTTGAAGTCGTGGATGGGGCCCGGCTCCCGTAGGAGCCCGGGCGGAGCCTTCCTTGGAGTCGCGGACGGAGCCCGGCTCCCGTAGGAGTCCGGGCGGAGTCTTCCTTGGAATCGCGGATGGAGCCCGGCTCCCGTAGGAGCCCTGGCGGAGTCTTCCTGCAATTGAAGTTAGGTGCGAAGTCCGGCTCCCGTAGGAGTCCGGACGGGGCTTACCGGCAGTTGAAGTTGGCGACGGAGCCCGGCTCCCGTAGGAGTCCAGGCGGAGTTCCCCTTGCGGTTGAAGTCGTGGATGGGGCCCGGCTCCCGTAGGAGCCCGGGCGGAGCCTTCCTTGGAGTCGCGGATGGAGCCCGGCTCCCGTAGGAGCCCGGGCGGAGTCTTCCTTGGAGTCGCGGACGAAGCCCAGCTCCCGTAGGAGCCCGGGCGGAGTCTTCCTTCGAGTCGCGGACGGAGCCCGGCTCCCGTATGAGTCCGGGCGGAGTCTTCCGCTGAGAACTTCGGCTGTGGGTATTTTATACCCAACAAGATACATAATGGATGTATTGTTAAGAGTAGACAGTTTAAACTTTAAGTCATCCTAGCATCAAGGGTCAAAAGGATAAATTATATGGTAACTATATCCAAATAGAGTTTAGAGTTTTGCTTTGCATACAGTCAACCTATCCGGATGTCCGGTACCATTGCTAGATAGTTACACTGACTAGTGTAGGAATCAATTTCTGTGCTACCAGCTTAGGTACAAATCTATGGAATCACACATTAAAAATTTCTCTCCGATCACATAACTAATTTGAAGAGTCCCGCTGGACAGAGACTCTGGTGAAGAGTCCCACTGGACTTGAATTATATCATTAATGAAGGATTAATTAGTGATTAGATCACTAATTATCTCAATTTGATTGAGCATTAAAGTCTGGATCAAGTTTGATTGAATTGGATTTAATCAGATCAAGTCTGATTAGGTTATGAGATGACCTAATCGGTAAGAGAGAAATGATCTTAATTTGATCGAATCTATGGCTCAATTAATTTATTGATTTGATTAAATTTAATTAAAGTTATAGAAGCCTAATTAAATTAGATTCATTATATTATATTTGGATCTAATTGGATTGGGTTTGAAAGAAATCCAATTGGTTAAATCCTAGAGTCCCAAATGAGTGGGATTCTCTCCCTTGCGCCATCCAAATTGTCTCATACTTTTTCTCACAATATAAAATCAATTTGTATATGAGAAAATTAAAAAATAATCTTTCTTTTATCATCCATTAAGGGTAGAAATTAATTAATTTTGATTTAAATTTAAATTGATTTGAATTTCAACTTAAAACCTTATCCATATCCTTCCACATATTGATAGTTTTTGAAGGTGCCCATTGTGTATGAGAAAAAAAAGTCTTTTTAATTAATTTTTATACCCCATTTTCTTTGATAAGTCTCACTTTAAGTTAGATAATGATAAGTAAAAGTTGGAGTTAAATTGAAATTCAAAATAATTTGAATTGCAACAAACTCCAGCCTTTATTTTGTCTTATCTGGTTTGTGCGACAATCATAAAAAAGCCATAATTTTGTGTACCAAAGAAAGAGAGCTCTTCACTATAAGATACCAAAGAGAAAAAAGGATGAAAATCCTTCTTTGGGATGTGAGCTTTGGGTGGGTTTCCATCTTCCTTGGCATGAACAAAAGAGGAGATCATTCTCCTCTCGGGTGAGAGACCTAGAACTGTTCTAGGTTTTTGGATGAGGAAAAAACCAAAGAAAAGAGAGACTTTATCTAATTTTTCTTCACCATCCAGTATCCTCCTCTGATCCATCTTCAACATCGAAAAGGTCTGAGGTGATCAAAGAAGGAGATCAAGTCAGATCTCCCATCAAAAACTGACAGCACGAGCTAGCATTCTCGTGGAGGGCTGATCGGTTAGAGGGGCTTCGTGTGGACCATCCATAGAGGTTGGATGCTTGTGCAGCTATGAGCGACCAAAAAAAATTTCTAGATCTACATTCTTGATTATGGAGTTTGACTACCCACACTCAGGTATTGGGTTTGGAACCCTAGAAATGGTAGATTAGATCTATTACTAAATGCTGTCTTTTGGTTTACATGCTTGTTATTTTACTTTCATATTTTTATGTATATAAATTCATATCATCGATCTATTTGTAGGAGTTTTAAGATCAAATTTTATGTATGCATTTGTAGATTAAATAGTTTAATCTAATGTTCTTCTACTGAAAAATTTTTGAAATGCATTCATTAAACCCCTGCGCATGCCAATAGAGAGGGCATGGGGCACTCTAATAGGGGGTGTGGACTACTGGTTGGGATGATTAGGGACCTTAGGAGAGATTCCTTTAAATAGACATAAGGATTGAATTCTATTCAATCTCAAATACAAGTCCTACTTGCATTAGAAATTTTTATAACTTGTTATTCAACTTGCTTTAGGAAACCTATTAGGTGCCAACTCTTGGAGCCCTTGCACCCATAAAATTACATCTCAAAATGCACCCAAGGGATGCCCCAATATGGATCTACATGCTCTCTAAAGGTGGGACACACCCAACTTGATCAAATCAAGTGACGCCCATAAAAAACTATCAAAGAAATTAATTAAAGATTTACGCCCTTAATTTATTTGATCCAAAATCTTAGATACCCAACAATTGGAGTCCAATGAATCTAATTTATTTAGGTTATTAACAAGAAATTAAGTTTAAATTATCTTATCAAATAAAAAAATCAAACATAAAGAAAAAATTGGGTCCAACCATTTACTAGCAAAGTTACCTTAAACCCAATCAGATTTCTCTAAATACAATTGATACTTCATAAGTCTAATTGCTTATTTTAGATCTATACTCTTTGTTGTATGACCCCATAGGTTCAATTATATCTGATAGTGAGATATACAATGATCTCTATCAAAGTATCATTGAAACTCTTTTCAATGGGTCGGAATAATTTCTCTCTAACTCATCAAGGATGGTCGATTCAGAATAATCCTAATGAGCTCTTACAATCCATCAGTGACATCTAACAGTATATAGTGACAATCCAGTAGAACCAAAAAGAATCTCAAGATGTAGTTAACATGTGATTCAGTTCCTTTATCGTGAGTCCTGACTAGATGGCAAGTCATGGATAAATCGTCAAACCTTAATATCAGTCATATGATAGATCCGATCAGCTTAAGTCCAGTTATGATTTCTATGAAAACTTCTTTCCATCAATCACACTACTGTGACCATAGACTCTTAGACTTAGCCTCTCAAATTTTATAGGACTACTTCTCTCTATCAAGGTCGATAGATTCCATCTTGATGCGTATCCTACTCCTATAGTGGACCAACTGTCGCCAACATCTAGTACAATGGCTTATTGAGACTCATGTTTATATGTCAGTCAAACTCCAGCAGCCTCACTGCGAGCGATAGTATCATCTTAGGTCAAAGAACCATCCACACAACTACAGCATCGAGACAATCACTGATGATCGAATAAAAATTCAAATGATCTCTCGTATGGTTATGCTCAGTACTAGTTGTTCTCTAACAACTACCCACACTCGTCGTCCAGTATCTCTACACTGTAAACTAGAGACACATCTATCCTGAAGGAAGTGATCTATATATTGATCTATCCAAATCGATCATTATCTTCATGATAATTCTATGATCGGGTGTATTTAGAAATTAAATACATGTCTCTAATTCTCAACACTTTGAGAATATGAATCAAAAGTTAATTTTATGGATGATTCAAGAACACATCACACTTGAAAAAAAAATATATTAGATACAAAATTGTGTCCTAGATTTATTATAATGTGTCAGCCATTTTGGCTTCTAGGACATACATCTAACACATACTTCCTAGGGATTCCCAAGCAGGGGTAGCAATTATGTTACAAATACTTTAGTAAATCAAGAAAGGACTAGCATTAGTAAGTAAGATGCCATGTCAGATAGGTCGAGAGCTGAGGCAAGGGCGTTTGTTATGACTAGATAGGAAACACAGACTACTGATGTGGTGACTAATAAGTTATCTATTTGTGACCATGACGTATATGTATGATTGACCCTAAGTCCACACATTCATATTTGTCATCTGCATTTTTCATGCATATCACTAAGAGTTTGAGCCCATTAGAGTATAGCCTGGTGGTATCTATGCCAGTGGGAGAACCGTTTATGGGAAATCATGTATTCAGAGGTTGTTCGATCTAAGTAAATGATCATGAATTGGTAGAAGATTTGATTCCTTTAGATATGCATGAGTTTGATGCTATTTTGAGCATGGACTAGCTATCTACACACAGAGCAAAGGTAGATTGTTTTAGGAAGGAAGTAGTTTTTCAGATTCTAGATGGCAAAGAAGTCTATTTTTCAGATGAATTTTGAGTGTTACCTTTAAGCATGATTTCAGTTTTGGCAGTCAGTAGGTTAATTAGAAAAGGATGTGAAGCATATTTGACATGTGTAGTCAATGCAGAAGCAAGTAAACTGAATCTAGCAGATATTCCAATGGTTTGTGAGTTTCCAGATGTATTTCTGGAGGAACTTGTAGGGTTACCATCAGATAGAGAGCTAGAGTTTGGTATTGATTTGATTCCTGATACTAAACTGATATCTAGAGCCCCATATAGAATGGCCCCATTAGAGTTTAAAGAACTTAAGACTCAATTGCAAGAGCTACTTGATAAAGGGTTTATCAAACGTAGTATTTCACCTTGGAGAGCTCCAGTGTTGTTTGTGAAGAAGAAGAATGGCACCATGAGGTTAATAGATTATTGGTAGCTTAATAAAGTGACCATTTGAAATAATTATCCTTTGCCACATATTGATGATTTGTTTGATCAGCTTTAGGGAGCCAGAGTATTTTCAAAGATAGACATTAGATCTGGATATCATCAGTTTAAAATCAGAAATGAGGATATATCCAAGATAGCCGTTCGAACTAGGTATGGTCACTATGAGTTTCTAGTGATGCCATTTGGGTTGACAAATGCTCCCGCGGCTTTTATGAGTGTCATGAACCAAGTGTTTCAGCGGTTATCTTAATAGATTCATGATTATTTTTATTGATGATATATTGATGAATTCTAAAGGTGAAGTAGAACATAAAGAACATTTGAGAATAGTTTTGTAGATGCTTCAAGAAAAATAGTTATATGCTAAGTTGAGTAAGAGTGAGTTTTGGAAAGATAGAGTAGTTTTCTTGGGCCATGTGATATCAGCAAAAGGTGTGTTAGTATATCCACAGAAGATCAAAGCCATTGTAAATTGGGAGCCACCCACTAGTCCTATAGAAGTAAGGATTTTTTTGGGTTTTAGCAGATTACTATAAAAGGTTTATCGAAAACTTTTCTATCATTGCATCCCGTATGACCAAACTGCTTAGAAAGAATGTTAAATTTGAACGGACTGATGAATGCCAAAAGAGCTTAAAAAAATTAAAGAAAAGATTAACTTCAGCTCTAGTACTGACTCTTCCTTCCAATGGTGAAGGTTATGTGATCTATAGTGATGCTTCTCACAAGGGGTTGGGTTGTGTGTTGATGCAGCATAGAAAGGTTATTGCCTATGTTTCTCGACAACTTAGACTACATGAACTGAATTATCCTACCCACAATTTAGAGCTTGCAGCTGTGGTATTTGCTTTGAAAGTATGGAGACATTATTTGTATGGGGAGAAATGTCAAATCTTCACAGACCATAAAAGCTTAAAGTATGTACTAACTCAGAAGAAGCGGAATCTGAGATAAAGAAGATGGATCGAACTGATTAAAGACTATGATTATACTATTGAGAATCACCCAGAGAAAGCTAATGTGGTGGCAGATGCTTTGAGCCAAAAATCCATAGCTACATTGTCTCATATCAGAGCAGTATATTTGCCATTGATGGTAGGATTGAGAGCACTGAATGCTCAGTTGGCCGTGGGAGATTTGCAGCCTTGTTGGCTAGTTTTCAGGTTAGACCTACCTTGATGGATAATATATACAAATCTCAATCTCAAGATCTTCGGTTAAGAAAAATTATAGATGCAGTACAGAAGGGGCTACTGATAACGATCGTAGGCGATCAAAAATAAACCTAATTCTCTACTATGTAGATAGTGTGAGTCAGGATCGTATCTACAGAGATCGTGTTAGTTACAATTGAGTCGGTTAGTTTTAGGTTAGAGAGCAGATGAACACTAATTAAAAAATTACTTAGATTAATAAGCCTTGACTAGGTATTTGACCTAGACAAGGACTCTATCATATCTCTCTGTATAAAACTAGTTTCTTCATGAAATTTTAGGAGAAGACAGAGATTTGAGATATCTTTGTGCCATCCAAAAATCAGAGAGAAAGACCTTTGGGTCGTGGAGATATAAAAGATGCAAGTTAGGGTGTCTAGAGAGAAAAACGTGAAGAAGAAGAGGGTCTTCTTCTTGGGTTTTTTGTTTTCATATCTTTCCTCCCTCCATCTTGAGTTTCCTGAGAGCGTCTCAAATTTGAAACTCCTCTTTTTACTTTCCATCTTTGGAAGAGTCCAAATCAAGAAGAAGGAGGCACCTGATCAACCATCAAAGAAGGATCAGCGCAGTACTAGCATACTGTGCTGATTTCCTGAAGCAGGACTTCTGATCGAGATTCGTGGGCTCGTGTGGACAACTCCTAGAGGCCGGATGCATGTGCGGCTTGCAACATCATTCTTAAGCCCGGATCAGTGAGGTTAGAGCGTCTAACTTGCAAGGTAATAGATCTGATCTATTGTTTAATACATACATTAGATGTGGTATAGAAACATGTTGATATGATCAACATGTAGTTCATGCTATATTTATATATTTTAATTTTTGATTTAATGGTATGTAATAATCATGTAATAAGATCTTAGATCTAAGGATTCTCTAATTTTAGAAAATAAATTTTGATTTATTTTAGTCTTCCGCTGTATGATCTTGAAAAAGTTTCAAGATCTTACCCTGAAACCCTAGATCTGGTTCCTACATCTTAAGCATGTGGTTCTCTGGTTTTTGGCACCCAACAGCAAGCCCAATAAGAATACTTCAAGCCCATTTAAAGATCAAATCCAATTTGGCTCAAATTGGTTCTAAATTAGCCCAAATCAGAACCCGATTCGAATCTAGATGCTAGGGTTTGCAACATGTGCTTGCATGTTCAAATTGCAAACATGGTTTAATCAAATTAAACCTATGATCAATTCTCTTTGTGTGTGACCCATTGAGTTCCACATCTAGCCAGTAGTGAGTTCGGGTGCAATTTAACCTAATTTGGTGAGAACACAACTGAGCCGATTTAGGTCAAATCAAGCTGACCTGTTTCGATCAATCAGAACAGCTTCTAATTAATGATTGAATTAAACTCTTTAATTTGATCAAACTCACAAGACATGATTGATATCTAGCAACGTATCATGTCTACCTAGAAGATATAAAATTTTGATGAAAATACCAAAAATATCCTTCAGTGAAAAATTATCGTGCAACTTGATCTTACGATCATCCTACATCCCGAATATAAGTTTGGGCATGAAAAAATGTCAAACCTAATTTTATATTCATATTTCTCTCGATCAAATAATAATAATTCAATTTATGAAATATTAGAAACTATTTCTAATTTTTCATAATGCTCTGATCAAAGTCTTCTTGAATCATTATTCGATCGAAGTAGATAGGATGCGATCTCCTCTTACTAGGAGTGATCGTTTTCATATTGACCTACTCACAATCTTCTTAAGCAATCCACCATATCCAGAATACCCCATACATGATTAAATCATGAATGAGTATGATCCAAAATATGGATTCATGCTTATAAGGTTCTATGGCAGTCTCAGGTCAAAAGATTTACATGCACAATTCCCACTATGAGAAACATCTGTTGACATGTAGATAAGACTCCATCAGATGTTCTTTAATTTGGTCAATTCAGTGAACTCATTCTCTAATTAGCACTTACATCCTTATATTAGTGTCATACACAAGTAATTGTGAGATCAATTACCCTCTTCACTGAGCATACACAGGATGTACCAGTCTTACCAAAAACATTGATCCCCTACTCAATGTTCCATCAACTAGGAATATTTAAAATTAGGGTTTTAAGATTTTAGGTCTCACTGGTATGATCGCATCGTAACCCTAAAACCATAGTCCTAATTTATGGGGTTCATCATAATCAAAAAAATAAGATGCAGCATATGATGAACTAAATGCCTTTGTTTATTTAAAATATCAGTACATGAGTTGTCAGGAGACAAAACTATATCCATCAAATTATACATTTTGATTGGCTTATAGGGCATATTCCTTTCAATCTCTCAATTGGACTAAAGCCAATCGCCCATATATTTCAACCCCATACAATCGAGGTGGCGATCGAACTGCTGCTGTGGTAAAGCTTTAGTGAACGGATCCGCTATGTTGTTCTTTGTGTCTACTCATTCAATAATAACATCTTTTCTTTCAATTTTTTCATGAGCGAGATGGAAGCATCTCAAAATGTGCTTGGATTTATGGTGAGACCTAGGTTCCTTTGCTTGAGCAACTGCTCCAGTATTATCACAATAAAGTGGTACTAGGTTCTCAATCTCAGGAGCAACACCCAATTCAGTGATGAACTTCTTCATCCAGATAGCTTCCTTGGTGGCTTCACTTGCAGCTATGTATTCTGCCTCTGTAGTTGAGTCAGCTACAGTCTGCTGCTTAGAACTCTTCCAACTCATTGCTCCACCATTCAAAGTAAAGACATACCCTAAAATGGATTTGCTATCATCTGGGTCTGATTGAAAATTAGAATCAGAGTATCCTTCTAGTTTAAGATCAGATCCACCATATATAAGAAACATATTCTTAGTCCTTCTTAAGTACTTTAGAATATTTTTCACAGTCTTCCAATGATCCTCTCCTGGATTAGCCTGAAATCTACTGGCTATGCCTAAGGCATAAACTACATCAGGCTTGGTACATAACATAGCATACATTATTGATCCTACAGTCGAAGCATAAGGAATAGAACTCATTCTATTTCTCTCTTCAGGTGTCTTAGGAGACATCTTCTTAGAGAGATGTATGCCTTGACTCATGGGTAAGTAATCTCTTTTACTCCCATCCATACTGAACCTTTTCAGTATTAAGTCAAGGTACTTAGACTGAGATAAGCTTAGCATCCTTTTAAATCTATCTCTATAGATCTTAATTCCAAGTATATAGGATGCTTCTTCCAAGTCTTTCATGGAAAACTTATTAGATAGCCATAACTTGACTGATTATAACATTGGGATATTATTCCCAATGAGGAGTATGTCATCCACATACAGAATCAAGAAAACTATAGCACCCCCACTAGTCTTCTTGTATACATACGGTTCATCCACATTCTTGATGAAGTCAAACTCTTTGACTGTTACATCAAAGCGGATGTTCCTGTTGGGAATAGTGTCCCAAAGCCAATCGTCAGCCTGTTGACGGTTGTGCTCATTTTTATATTTGTACATGAATTATGTATTAATAAAAATTATTTTGGTATTTTTTCATCACAAAATATTTCATCTTCTAATGAACTCCTATGTTGTGGTGAAGTTCTTAGGACTATTTAGACTCGACAAAGGAGGATTTGTCGTTTAGTCTTTAAATCTGTTCGCGACCAAATGATACGTTGTTACCAAGGACGACAACATTTATCAAGCATAGGTCGTTGTGTACCATATAGGTTGGTTGTCCTCTTAACCAATACGTGTGGAGATACTGGTATGGCATATAGATGAGATATAAGGGTACATCTGCACTGAACGTGACCGACTCTGGAGCTATTTCTGCTGTCAAAATTTGCTCCGATGGAATATGGGTATAAATATCCCTCCGACCTAAGACCGCCACGGTGACTTGCAAGCAACTCACTACACTTAGGCACTAGATTATCTGAATTTTTAATTCAGTGACGGAAGGCTGCTGGGTGTAGTCAAGTACTTGACTTGTCGGTGCATGTGTCAAGATGGGATTGATCACTCTAGTTTAGGAGCTGTGTACAGTCGTGTTTCAATTTACCAAAACCTTGGCCAGAGTAGTCCTTGTGAGGAGTCATAGGACTGTTTGAGTTGAGCACGATTCGGATAATCTGATCAGGGTTGACAGTTTAACCCTGAGTCATCCTAAACACAGAGGTCAAAAGGATGAATTATATAGTAACCATATTCACGTAGGTTCTGAGTGTTGCGATTGCGACCATTCAACCTATCCGATCGTCGGGTACCATTACTAGATGGTCACTTCGATTAGTACAGGAATTGGTTCCTATGCTACCGGCTTAGGTTCGAACCTGCGGGGTCACACACATTAGAGGTTCTTATCTGATCTGATGGCTGATGTAGAATCCTACAGTTTGGAACTCAATGATCGAGAATCAGGATTCTCTGATCATGAGTTCCACACATTATGGATACCGGGGTCAAGAGTCCCACTGGTTGGGATTTTTCGATCAGGATTACATATCGATGAATTCTGATGCCTGATTGCCCATCGGATTTGGACTCAATATTTATGAGAGGTTTAATTAATGATTTGATCGCTAATTAACTCAATTTGATTAAGTAATTATTTTTGGATCAAGTCCAATTGATTTTGATTTAGTTGGTTTTGACCCGATTAGGTTAAGAATTGACCTAATCATCAAGATGGTTTGGTCCCTGATTTGATCAGGGGTTGGGCTTAGTCAATTCCTAATTTGATTAGGATTTTATTGAGCCTAATTAAGCCTAATTAAGTTGGGTTTAAATTAGTCTAATTGGACCTAACTTATTTGATTCAATTAGGTTGGTTTAAATAATTAAACCACCTTGACCCAATCTCCATGCGCCACCTCACTTCCATTGCACCCATTTGGATTCATGAGAAGGAACTTCTCATGAATTTTTTCCTCACGCCAAGCCCTCTTCACGACCCACTTTAATGTGCCAAATGGATGGATAAAGATGATTGGTTGGCCATTCAAATTCAAAATAAAGTTTGAATTTGAATGGGCAATCAGTCTTTGCACCTTATCCCTTTTTTACGTCTTATTTATTACATGAAAAAAAGTTTCTCATGAAATCACTCCATGCATAATTTAAGCCACGCCTCATGCCTTTAGTGGATAAGGGATGAGTTGGTATCCATTTGAATTCAAATGTGCAATTTACTCATCTTTACCCTTTCTTTTGGATAAGACGTTTGACGTTGTTATAAGAGGAGAAGAGTGGGGCATGCAAGAAGAAGATTTTTGGAGAAAAATTTTGGGGTGTGAGAAGTCTTGTACATGAGAAGGAAGTCCATATCCTTCTAAGAGAAAAAGAAAGAAAAGAAAGAAAAGTGGGTGCAAGGTTTCCGGTGAGTTCCCTAGAGTTTTAACCTGGAGTTCGGGAAGTGAGAAAGTGAGTTACGAGTGTCGTGAGCCCACAAAATCTCTGAAAGATCTTCAACATCCTCTCAAGCACGTCTGTTGATGATCCAGAGCATCCAAAGAATCGACAGACATCGATCGAAGGAGTTCGATCAGCATCCACAATCAAAAGGGCTCTACAACGAGCTAGCACTCGTGAGGAGTTGATCAGATCGGGAGCTTCATGTGGATGATCCACAGAGGTCAGACATACTGTGTGGCTGCATCGCGATGATCAGACTCTCCCGACGGTGATCAGATTGTGGCGATCTACTACCCGCACAAAGGTATTGTGTTCTGAACACATTACAGTAAAGTGTTTACTGTTCGAATTTGAATTTCAAATTTAAATGAATACATACTATATATCATATTTAGATCCTAGTGTAGGATAAATTTATATTAATTAATTAGATTAATTAATATTTTTTCACTGTAAAATCATAATTTTGAAAAAGTTTTAAAATTACCATTTTACCCCTACACTGAATTTTTCCCATAGTTCCAACTCCTTGAGGCTTGCTTTAATCCATAAATAGATTTTTTAAGCCTGCATACTTGATTTGGTCTGTCATTTGAGACAAAACCCTCTGACTATGACATGTAGACCTCCTCTTTTAGAAAATCAATCAAGAAGGCGGTCTTAACATCCATTTGCCATATTTCATAATCATAGTATGCTGCTATTCCAAGCATAATCCGAATAGATTTGAGCATGGCAACAGGTAAAAATGTTTCATCATAATCAATACTTTATTTTTGCCTGAAACCTTTAGCCACTAATCTGGCTTTATAGGTTTCTATTTGACCATCTGCTCCAATTTTTTTCTTACAGACCCATTTGCACCCAATAGGATTTACCCCTTCTGGTGCATCAACCTAAGTCCATACTTTGTTGGTGTACATGGAGTCTATCTCGGATTTCGTAGCATCCTGCCATTTGTCTGAGTCCTTACTCATGACAGTTTCCGTATAGGTCAAAGGTTCGTCATTCTCAATGACTTGGGCTTCATTATTCTCAATAATAAACCCATACCTTATAGGTACATATCGTACCCTATCTGATCTACTGATAGAAGTTATGTGTTCTGGTTCTTCCTTATTTATGTGAATATTTAGTTGAGAAATATCTATTTATTTTTCTTGAATTTCATTAATTTTAATATTTCTCCCACTGCCTCTTTCTAGGATAAATTCTTTCTCCATGAAAGTGGCATGCCCACTTACAAATACCTTTTGTTCAATAGGATGGTAGAATAGATATCCTATACTATCCTTAGGATATCCTACAAACAAACATTTATTTGCTCTAGCATCTAGCTTATATCCAAAATTTTTTTTGACATATGCTGAACATCCCCATATCTTAAAATATTTAAGATTGGGCTTCTTACCTCTCCATATCTCATATGGAGTGCTAGATACAGATTTAGAAGGTACTCTATTCAAGATAATTATTGCGGTCTCTAAAGCATGAACCCAGAAGGAAATAGACAACTCAGTGAAGCACATCATGGACCACACCATATCTAATAAGGTATGGTTCCTCCTTTTGGCTACACCATTTAATTGTGGCATATAAGGAGGTGTCTATTCAGAGATAATTTCTTTTACCTTAAGATGGTCTAAAAATTCACTGGATAAGTATTCTCCTCCTCGATCAGATCAAAGGATTTTTATACTTTTTTCAGTTTATTTTTTGACCATACTTTGATACTCTTTGAATTTATCAAAGGCTTCAGATTAATGTTTCATAAGATACACATATCCAAACCTAGATAAATCATCTGTAAATGTAATAAAATAAGAGTATCCACCTCTGGTCTGGGTTGTCATAGGGCCACATACATCTGTATGTACAAGTCCTAACAACTCGTTTGTCCTATCTCTATGTCCACTAAATGAAGTCTTGGTCATTTTACCCATGAGACATGATTCACAAGTTCCTAATGATTCACAATCATAAGGATCAAACAACTTTTTTTTGTACAATTTGTTAATCCTAGTCTCACTGATATGACCAAGTCGACAATGCCAAAGTAAGGTATTATTTATATTATCTCTCTTTACCTCTCTTCCATTTTTTATTTTCATCAACATGAAAAATATTATCATTCAAACATAGAGTCAACAAACCATTGTCAAAAATGCCATGGCAAATTATTTCATTAGAAAAATTAATTGAGCAACCATTGCTCGTTACAAATATTTGATATCCTTGTTTTATCAATAAGGGTACAGATACAATATTTCTAATGATCTTAGGCATGTAATAACAATTTGTTAGCTCTAAGATCTTTCCAGAAGGAAACTTCAAGATATTTGTCCCTATAGCTTCTGCTTGGATGGACTCTCCTCCAGCACCGTAGAGCTCGAAGTCTCCCATTCTCAAACTTCTAATTTTCTGTAGCTCCTGCAATGATTTGTAGATATGAAAACCACAGGCAGTATCCAATACCCAAGAGTTTGAAATGGAAGAATTCAATGATAATATTGTATGTATCTCATACATACCTTTTGGTGCATTATTTGCACCAGTCTTCACTGTTGCAAGGTAAACCTTGCAATTCCTTTTCCAATGACCTGTTTTGCCGCAGTGAAAGCAAGTCGACTGTCCAGAGGTCTTCTTTCCTTTCTTCCTCTTATTTATACCACCTTTAGGGTTCAACCTTCTTTTAGAACCTTTTTTGCCTGCCTTCTTCTTGGAGATCCCATCCACAAGAAGAAGAGGAGCCTTATCCTTCTTGATATGGCTCTTTGCTGTCTTGAGCATATTTAACAGCTCAGGCAAGGAAGAATTCAGTTTGTTCATGTGATAGTTCGTGACAAACTGAGAAATTGATTCTGGAAGTAATTACAGGATTAGATCCTGACTCAACTCCCCATCCATAACAAAACCTAATTGACCTAATCGAGTGATCAGGTCAATAACCATCAAAATATGGTCTTATATGGATGACCCCTCTACCATTCTGGCACAGAATAACTGGTTAGATATCTCATATCTAGCAATCCTACTCTGTTCCCCATAAAGCTCTTTTAAATTGAGCAATATGAAATGAGTGTCCATGCTATCATGCTGCCTCTGTAACTTATTTGTCATAGAGGCAAGTATGATACACTTGATAGTTAAAGAATCATTTTGCCACATCCTATATGTGGCTTTTTTTTTCTCTGTGGCATCCTCCCCAACTGACTCAATGTCAGGGATATCGAGGATGTAAGAAAGCTTCTCTTGACTAAGTACTATTTTAAGATTTTTCAACCAGTCCACATAGTTGGGACTAGTCAATTTATTTGTATCTAAAATGGAGCGAAGTGAAAGTGAAGAAGCCATTAATCTACATAATAAGAACAATACATAAGCAAACAACTCAAGATGTTATGCATAATTAAATTAGAACTTTAATTTAATTATTTTTCTCACTATTTTATCAGACATTATAACCCTCTTGTATGATGTTCGAGAAAACCTTGATTGATTTTCTTAGTGGGATTGAGACCCTAATTCCTTATAAAAGATCTTATGGTTGCACAACAAATCTTTTATAATTTTAAAGGTAGGAAACTCTTTCCAATTGCATCTTATGCAATTTTCAATAAAAACCCTGGCCTCAAAAACATTAATAGCCTTGTGTTCACACAACAAACCATAATGTTTTAGTTAAGTAGGACCCTTCATTTCAATACAGTCAAATTACACAACAAAGCATTATACTCAAAAATGCTGTAAGCATCTCGATGCACCAGAACAACATTATGTTAGTTTCCATAATCGGTCTGGTGGTTGCACAACAAATCTAATATGGTTCGTGACATAATAATGTCCTAGCATGAAGGAAGGCCATAATGTAGTGAATATAACACCAAGCATCCTACCCAAGAATTAAATTAATCTTATCAGCCAGGTAAGTGGGAGAGAGGTGGGGGTCCCCCCGTTGCTTTCCTTAGACACCAATAAATTGGCCAGGTCAGACAACGGAACCAATTAGAAACCACGTTCTCTTTACCAATCATGAACCACTTTCCTAGACACTGATTAATCAATTAGACATCTGGACTGGTTTTGCTATTGGTTAATTACACTACAACTTAATATCATTTTACAGAGGGCTTTTCAGGTCTCAAAGCACATTTAATTTCTATATCATACTAAATACATGAATAAAAGAAATTAGCATCATAGTGAACACAATTCAATATGACAGGGCAACATTCCATAATCATATACATCATAATTTAATTATGAAATAATGAATACGATATCATCTGTTGGGTATAAAATACCCTCAGCCGAAGTTCTCAGCAAGAAGACAACTCCGCCCGGACTCCTACGGGAGCCGGGCTCCGCCGCCAACATCGACTGCAGAACAACTCCGCCCGGACTCCTACGGGAGCCGGGCTCCGTCGCCAACATCGACTACAGAACAACTCCGCCCGGACTCCTACGGGAGCCGGGCTTCGATGCCAACTTCAACTACCGGTAGGCTTCGTCCGGACTCCTACGGGAGCCAGACTCCGCACCTGACTTTGATTGCAGGAGGACTCCGCCCTGACTTTGATTGCAGGAGGACTCCGCCCGGACTCCTACGGGAGCCGGGCTCCATCGCCAACATCGACTACAGAACAACTCCGCCCGTACTCCTACGGGAGCCGGGCTCCGTCGCCAACTTCAACTACCGGTAAGCTTCGTCCGGAACCCTACGGGAGCCGGACTCCGCACCTGACTTTGATTGCAGGAGGACTCCGCCCGGACTCCTACGGGAGCCGGGCTCCGTCCCCAACGTCGACTACAGAACAACTCCGCCCGGACTCCTACGGGAGCCGGGCTCCGTCGCCAACTTCAACTACCGGTAAGCTTCGTCCGGACTCCTATGGGAGCCGGACTCCGCACCTGACTTCAACTACCGGTAAGCTTCGTCCAGACTCCTACGGGAGCCGGACTCCGCACCTGACTTTGATTGCAGGAGGACTCCGCCCGGACTGCTACGGGAGCTGGGCTCCGCCGCCAACATCGACTGCAGAACAACTCCTCCCGGACTCCTACGGGAGCCAGGCTCCGTCGCCAACATCGACTACAGAACAACTCCGTCCGGACTCCTACGGGAGCCGGGCTCCGTCGCCAACTTCAACTACCGGTAAGCTTCGTCCGGACTCCTACGGGAGCCGGACTCCGCATCTGACTTTGATTGCAGGAGGACTCCGCCCGGACTCCTACGGGAGCCGGGCTCCGTCGCCAACATCGACTACAGAACAACTCCACCCGTACTCCTACGGGAGTCGGGCTCCGTCGCCAACTTCAACTACCGGTAAGCTTCGTCCGGACTCCTACAGGAGCCGGACTCCGCACCTGACTTTGATTGCAGGAGGACTCCGCCTGGACTCCAACGGGAGCCGGGCTCCATCGCCAACATCGACTACAGTACAACTCCGCCCGTACTCCCACGGGAGCCGGGCTCCGTCGCCAACTTCGACTGCCGGTAAGATCAATCCGGACTCCTACGGGAGCCGGACTTCGCACCTGACTTTGATTGCAGGGGACTCCGCCCGGATTCCTACGGGAGCCGGGCTCCGCCCGCAACTTCTGCTCCAAGAGGACTCCGCCCGGACTCCCACGGGAGCCGGACTCCGCCCACGACTCCAAGCTCAAGGGGAACTCCGCCCGGACTCCCACGGGAACCGGGCTCCGTCATTAGCTCCGACCGCTGCCGAACTTCAACCGACGGATCTGCACTCCCAAGCAGGCTACGATAACGGTCATGATCCTGCTCCACTTCTTTTGACGGATCCCGCGCAGCTCCATCACTCCCTGACAGGCCGCAGTAACGGTCACAACACTACTCCACTTCCTATGACGGATCCCGCGCAACTCCATCACTCCCTGACAGGCCGCAGTAACAGTCATAGCACTGCTCCACTTCCTATGACGGATCCCGCGCAGCTCCATCACTCCCTGGCAGGCCACGATAACTGCCACGATCCTGCTCCACTTCCTGCGACGGATGCCGCGCGATTCTCCCATCCGCTGGCAAGTCACGACAACAGACGCCGCTCCACTCCCCGCGGCAGACTCCACGTGGCACGCCCCGGCGATAGCCACGGGTCCACTCCACTACTCTTCGCAGCAAACTCCGCCTGACCCTTGGCTGCCCACTGCCAGACGGTTACAGATGTCGCTATCAGGCTACTGCCCCCTCCGCCTATAAAAGGGGGCCCTAGATACGTTATTCAATAAGCTCTCATTTTTTACCTCAAAACTCTGCTAAATTCTCCGTTCGAGCACTCCATTCTTGTTGAGGCAGAGAACTGACTTGAGCGTCGGAGGGTCTTGCCGGAGCAACCCCACCTCCGATTTAGACTTCCTTTGCAGGTCCCGACGGCGACCGCGACTCCCTCGACTCCAGCTTCTCCGGCGCAAGCGGATTTTTGCACCAACAGGATTGGCGCTAGAGGAAGGATTCCTGTGTCTTCGCAGTACCCTTGTTCTTAAAGGAGCGCTCAACGGAGCCGCCTTCGATCGTCTCCTCCGACATCCATTCCTTGTTTCCCCCACGGGATCCTTACTCGATGCCTCCCCGCAAGGCGTCCATGCGACGGTCCACGGCCTCCGCGGCCAGATCTCAGGCTCTGGCCTCTCCTCCTGTTTCTCAACCTCCTCCTCCTCCTCCTCCTCCGGCGGCGGCGGTCGGCACGGAGCAGTTTGACCTGCTGGCGCAACAGGTCAGAGGCCTCACAGAAGCTGTGCAGGCTATATAGCAGCAGCAGCCGCAGGCATCAGTACGCCCGGAAAGGGCGTCCCCGGAACACCAGAATCCAGCGGCGGGGTGGGCCACCTGGGCCAGCCGCCCCGTCCTTCCTGGGAAAATGAACCCGAGGGTGGAGAGCCCTCAATCAGACCACGACTCCACCCCTGGAAGATCCCTGCCCCCATTCTGCCAGAGGACCGTCGAGACTCGAAGCCGGGAGGACTTCCTAGACCGGAGGCTCCAGGAGATGAACCAGCGGATCGAAGAACTCCGCCATGCTCCCCCCGCTTATGGTGGGATATTTGTACTGACCCTCCCTTCTCTCAAATGATCATGCAGGAACCGATCCTGCCAAACTTCAAGCTCCCCCAGTTCAAAAGCTACGACGGGACTTCGGACCTGGTTGATCATCTGGAAGCCTTCCGGACGATGATGCTGCTTCACGACGCTCCTGACGCCATTCTATGCTGGGCCTTCCCATCCACCTTGAAGGGAGCGGCGAGGAATTGGTACTCGGCTTTGAAACCGGGTACCATCTTTTCCTTCGATCAAATGAGCCACCAATTTGTGGCCCATTTTGTCAGCAGCCGGCGCCCCCGGAAGGGTTCGGAGTCCCTCATCAATATCAAACAGAGGGAAGGAGAGTCCATTTGGGCCTACATCAACCGTTTCAACGTCGCGGCGCTAGAGGTCCGGAACTTGGACCAATCAGTTGCAATGGCCGCCCTGAAGGGTGGCCTTCAGAAGAATGACCTTTTGTTCTCCCTGGAGAAGAAGTACCCCAGAGATTTTGCTGATTTGCTGGCTCGGGCTGAAGGATACGCCCGAGCGGAAGAAGCCTTCAAAATGAAGGATGAAGAGACAGCGAGGGAGCGGCAAGCGGGAGACTCGAGTAAGCCCGTAATTGAAAAAAGGCCCAGAGAAGCCCGGCCGCATTCTCGATCCCCTCCTGGGCACAAGCGTGCCCATACTCCACCCCGGGTGCGCAGGCAGAGAAGCCCGGATCGCGGGGTTCGGCGGGGTTCCCCACCGAAGAGATTCCGCAACTACGCTCCCCTCAACGCCTCGAAAGCCCAGGTGCTGATGGAGGTCAGGGAGCAGCTCCCTCGACTGGAGAGGATGCGCACGCACCCCGGGAAGCGCAACCCCAACAAGTTCTGTCTCTACCACCGCGACCACGGCCACGACACAGAGGAATGCATCCAGCTCCGGGACGAGATCGAGGAGCTCATTCGGCGAGGTCGCCTCGACAGGTTCATCCGACGCAGGCCTGAGGGTAGAGGAGATCGGCCAAGGGCCCTTCCGCAGCCTGAACCACCAAGAAGGGAGGAGCAACCCGGGGACCGGCCTCCCATCGGGACCATCGACTCCACACCGGAGGGCCTCAAGGAGGAGTAGACCTCCCACAACCGTGGAACTCGGAGAATCTGTAAATGTATCACTCACGATTTCACCTTGAATTTAAATTCCTTTCTACCTAACGTGTTCCTCCCATTTAGCGTAGATTTGTCACGACTGGATATGACCCCTTCAAATGCCCAAAGCAAAGCCATGTCAGGAACAGGAGGAGAACCTCGTCCTGATATGAGCAAAGTCAAAGGCCCGGTTCTTTTAGACCGGATGGGGGGAGAGGCCTTGCAATGCCCTATTGTGCCCCCACAGCCATGTCAGGAACATGAGGAGAACCTCGTCCTGACATGAGCAAAGTCAAAGGCCCGGTTCTTTTAGACCGGATGGGGGGAGAGGCCTTGCAGCGCCCTAATGTGCCCCCACAGCCATGTCAGGAACAGGAGGAGAACCTCGTCCTGACATGAGCAAAGTCAAAGGCCCGGTTCTTTTAGACCGGATGGGGGGAGAGGCCTTGCAGCGCCCTAATGTGCCCCCACAGCCATGTTAGGAATAGGAGGAGAACCTCGTCCTGACATGAGCAAAGTCAAAGGCCCGGTTTTTTTAGACCGGATGGGGGGAGAGGCCTAACAGCGCCCTAACGCGCCCCCGCGGCCATGTCGAGAACGGGAGGAGAACCTCGCCCCGACTTGAGCAAGGTCGAAGGCCCGGACTTCTACGGGAGCCGGGCTCCATCCGTGACTTCTACAGCAAGGGAGACTCCGCCCGGACTCCTACGGGAGCCGGGCTCCATCCGTGACTTCTGCAGCAAGGGAGACTCCGCCCGAACTCCTACGGGAGCCGGGCTCCGTCCGTGACTTCTGCGGCCAGGGAGACTCCGCCCGGACTCTTACGGGAGCCGGGCTCCATCCATGACTTCTGCAGCAAGGGAGACTCCGCCCGAACTCCTACGGGAGCCGGGCTCCGTCCGTGACTTCTGCGGCAAGGGAGGCTTCGCCCGGACTCCTACGGGAGCCGGGCTCCATCCGTGACTTCTGCAGCAAGGGAGACTCCGCCCGGACTCCTACGGGAGCCAGGCTCCGTCCGTGACTTCTGCAGCGAGGGAGGCTCCACCCGGACTCCTACGGGACCCGGGCTCCACCCACGACTTCCGCAGTGAGGAAGGCTCCACCCGCCCTGGCAATGGCCCTTACGCGCCCCCGCGAGAATGGGAGGGGAATCTCAATGGTGACGAAACCCGGCCGCCCGACAAGATCGGATGAAAAAAAAAAAGGGGGGAGAGGGCCCCTCCGCGGCACCTTCACGCTCCTGTGCAACCGTGCAAAAAGCGAGGGGAGGGCCCTCACTCTGAGAAAAGGAGGAAAATCAAAAAGGAAGGGTAACGAATTATGACGGAAACAGATGAAGGACGAACCACACCAAAGACCTAAAGAACCTCGTCCCAACAAAGCCGGGAGGTTCCTACCAAACACCCCGGTCTCTAAGAAGACTCCCGACATAGGTCAAAAAGACAGCGACGTCCCCGAAGTAATGCGGAGTCCGGACCGCCAAACTCGGGCTTGCGGCCATGTACGACGAGGAAGGCGAGCTAACGTATCGACGACTGGGCGCCTCCTAGCGACGCCAACATCAGACGAGTTGAACGACAAGAAAAGTTCGGCGGACGACAATTTAATACAACGCGCGGACGAGGTAACACAAAACACCCTTTTCATTCCATTTCTGAGATACACACTACAAAGACCGGAAGGCCAAGGAAAGAAAAGCAAAACGACAAAAAGGAAAGCATATACATAAAAAGATGGAAGGACGAAAAGAGCTCTAAGGAGGCTCTGCTCCCTCCAATCTGGAGTTACCTGCTCCCTCCCTCATCTAGTGCTGCCTCAGATTCTCAATTTCTTCTTCTAGCTCCCCCCTCTTCTGCAGCGCGTCCTGGAGCGCCCGACGAAGTTGTTGGCTCTCGGCCTCCGCCTCTCGGCGCCTCTTTCTCAAGACCTCGGATTCTGCCTCCGCATCCGCGACGGCCCGCTACTCGTATGCCAGTTGAATCTTCAGTTGTTGCAGCTCGGCTGTCTTATCCCCAAGGGTGACAGAAATCCCTTCAACAGTTCCTCTTAGGGACTGGAGCTCATCAAAATCTCGGGCGGAGGTAAGCTGAGCCCTGCTGGCCAGCTGCCTCTACAGACGGGCGACTTCGTCGGTCGCCGCCCTAAGTCTCCCCTTATATTCCTCCACTTGCTTGCGCTAGCTAGCCCGATGCATGTCGTGGCTCACCTCGGCATCCTGAAGCTGCCGCTGAAGGTCGGAGACCTTCTTCGACCACTCCTGGTCGCCGCCGGCCCGAGCCAAGAGCCGAGACGAACTTCCTTCCAGCTGGCCGATCTTCCCCTTCGCGGCTGACTGTTCCACCTTGAGGGCACTAATCCTGGCGACCTGAGCCCAAATTCGGTCGCTAGCGCTCTTCTTGCATTCCTCAAGCTCCTTCGCGAAATCCGCCTTCCTCCGGCTATACTCCATGATCCCCTTCACGTGGAGATTCCGAAAGTGGGTGGCCTCCACGGCGGCTTCAGAATGACCTTCCCTCAATCTGCGGAACTCGCTTTCCATCTTCTTTGACTTCTTTGTCAAGTGAAGGACTTCCTTCTTCAGCCGCTGGATCGTCGACTTCAGCGGGACCCCCAGGGGCAGGGGAAGTGCTTCTACAGGACACTGCCATTGGAAGGCAAAAGCGTCAAAGCACGACTCATCGCAGGAGGAAAAACAAAGAGAAGAAGGAGAAGGAGGAGAAGCCATCCGCGATAAGAAATTCAGCTTTATTGATTGGATGATTCTTGAAGATAAAAAAGAAAAGAAAAATTGTGATGAAATAAAAATACAAGGTCGGAGGTTTCAGACCTCGGGGGCGGGGGTTGGAGAACTCGGCATCCCCGGCAAGGGAGCTGCGACAGCAGTAGCAGCTGGCAAGGGACCGGCCTCGTCTTCGGACTCCTCGCCTAGGAAACTGAGGTCGAGCTCCGAAAATTTTCTGGCCACCTTCTCTTGGCAGAGCTCAAACCCCTTGATGAACGCCTCTTGGCCAAATTGGACCTTCAGGTCCCTCATCTCCGCGGAGGTCTTGAACTCCTCCACCGCAAGAGCCCTGGCCTTCGAGACCAGAACTGGAGTCTGCTCAATCAAATTGGCGACCTCGGCCTCCGCCTTTCTCGCTGATTCCTCCAAGGTCTGCCTCTCCTCCTCCCGGGCTTGTTTCTTTCTTTCCAGGGCCTCTTGGAGGGCGGCTACTTCGGCCGTCTTTGCTTGGAGGCGAGCGACCTCGGCCCGACAGCGCTCCTCCACCTGGAGAATGTCCCTCCTCGCACGGTTCACCGCCTCGATATTGGCAAGGAGCTGGTGCCCAATCTGCAAGGGCGGCTAGGGGATCAGAACAAAGGCCTAATAGCCAGATAAATGAAGATTCGCTTATCTCAAGGAAGGACCCCAAAGAGTCCTAGGCCCGCTGCTCAGGATCGGTGCGGTCGATTCTCTCGACAACATCGGGCAGAATGTAGCCGTCGATCAACCGCCTGATCAGGTCCCTGTCATTGAAGGGATTCTCCGGCCCCTCTTCGGAGCAGAGGGACTCATCAGCAACAGTTCGACGGCTACCCGTCTTGCGGGCCACCGACTTCCTTCTCTTCCCCCTCTCGGCTACGGGCGCCTCCATGGAGTGGACCCCCGAAACAGGGGCCCCAGTCGGTGGACTCCTCGAGGAAGCCCGGAGAGCCGTTGCCTCGGCATCCGAGGGAATGTCAATCGCTGGAGCCGTCTGGGCGGGTGCGGCCAAGCTCGACTCCTCCGCCCTAGCCCTCTTCGCCGATCCGGAGGTCGCGACACCCTTTCTTTTGTGGGCCCTGAGGCCCTTGGCAAGCATCCGCGCTGCTTCGGCGTCCATTCCTTCAAAAAAAGAAAAAAAAAGAAAAAAGAGGGGGAGGAAGAAAAAGAAGCAAACCGATCAATCAAGAGTCAGGAATCGAAAAAAAAAAAAGAGGGGAAAAGAGAGAGAAAGAAAAAGAATAAAGGCAGGAAAAAAGAAAATAAAGGAAAGGATGAAATACTCGCGGGATCCTGGGGGCTCAGGCCGATGTTGAACAAAAATTGCTCCCTCAGAAGATTGGGAAGGGAAGGAGCGGAGTAGGCAAGAAGCTTCCGGGCAGCCTGAAGGTCATCCTCCCCCAGGCTGGGGGTCCGGCGGACAGAATCCCTCAGAGAGCCCCAAGGGGGCAGGCCCAGCCTCAAGGTCGGGCAGTGGACGAAGAGGTATTTCCCCTTCTAATTATGGATTGAAGAAGGGGCACCTTTCAGCAACCCCTTCTTGCCGAACTGGGGGGAGAAGTACCACCAGTCCTTCGCCGAAGGATGGCGCTTGAAAGTATAGAAGTGCCTGAATAGGGAGAGGGACGGCTAGACCTCGACTACATAGCAGAGGGAGAGAAATCCTATCAAAAACCTAAAAGAATTCGGGGCCACAGAAGCCAAGGAGATGTCTAAGAAGCGGAAGAGGGCAACTACAAAGGAAGGAAGTGGAAGCCGGAGCTCGGCACGGAACGCCTCCTGATATAGACAAAAACGACCGGACAGAGGAGTGCTAGCCCGGTCAGAAGGGCTAGGCAGCTCCAGGTCATACTCCGGAGGAACTCCATACTGAACCCTTATCAGAAGGAGTTCCTCCGGAGTCAGGGAACACGGAATGGCGCCCGGTGCAAAAATCGGACGGAGCCCAGTCCCAGACGCAGGTTCGTCTACAGAGCAAGGGACCTGGGGGTTCGAGGCGGAAGAACTCCCGGAACTGCAAGGAGCGGAAGAGTCAGACGACATTTCGAGTGACTTCGAATGAGGGCTCTAAAGATCCCGGTGAAGACGGACAGGATGAGGGACGAGGGGTCACAGGAAACCAACTAGGGGGAACACCAAAAAATAATGGCAAAAAAGAGGTCCCTAAGCGGCGGGAAGAAAGAGGAAGGTGCCGGAACTAACCTAGATTGCTCTGAGGGACCAGGGGGACGAAGACAGGGATGATTTGGAGGGCGCCTATGGCTCGAGAAGATATCAACTGAATCAGGGCTCTCGAAGGAAAGGCAGACACTGTTAAAATTCTGAAGCAGGGTAAGGGCCCCAAAAGCGGGAGCGCGGGTTTAAATAGACCCTGGGATCCGGCGCTATAATGATCGCGAATCCCCCCAGGCCAGCCCGCGCTCGACACGTGTCCCACTCACCATGGTAGGCGGCTGACGGTTGGCAGGACTATTATTGCACTGTACCTGAGCCAGTGTACCTACGGAAATTTCGAAGAGTCCCTTCGTATCGCCCCGATTCGAAAGGACTCCAGCACGCGCACATTTAATGCCAAAATATCTGGAGGCGGTCGTGCGCAGGATTTGAGGGGATAACTTCGGCTGTGCCAGTCTCTCTGTACTTCCTTCATTCGAAATTCAAACTCGGAAGTAGGGGGACTGGTGTTGGGTATAAAATACCCTCAGCCAAAGTTCTCAGCAAGAAGACAACTCCGCCCGGACTCCTACGGGAGCCGGGCTCCGCCGCCAACATCGACTGCAGAACAACTCCGCCCGGACTCCTACGGGAGCCGGGCTCCGTCGCCAACATCGACTAAAGAACAACTTCGCCCAGACTCCTACAGGAGCCGGGCTCCGTCGCCAACTTCAACTACCGGTAGGCTTCGTCCGGACTCCTACGGGAGCCGGACTCCGCACCTGACTTTGATTGCAAGAGGACTCCGCTCGGACTCCTACGGGAGCCGGGCTCCGTCGTCAACATCGACTACAGAACAACTCCGCCCGTACTCCTACGGGAGCCGAGCTCCGTCGCCAACTTCAACTACCGGTAAGCTTCGTCCGGACCCCTACGGGAGCCGGACTCCGCACCTGACTTTGATTGTAGGAGGACTCTGCCCGGACTCCTACGGGAGCCGGGCTCCGTTGCCAACGTCGACTACAGAACAACTCCGCCCGGACTCCTACGGGAGCCGAGCTCTGTCGCCAACTTCAACTACCGGTAAGCTTCGTCCGGACTCCTACGGGAGCCGGACTCCGCACCTAACTTCAACTACCGGTAAGCTTCGTCCAGACTCCTACGGGAGCCGGACTCTGCACCTGACTTTGATTGCAGGAGGACTCTGCCCGGACTCCTACGAGAGCCGGGCTCCGCTGCCAACATCGACTGCAGAACAACTCCGCCCGGACTCCTACGGGAGCCGGGCCCCGTCGCCAACATCGACTACAGAACAACTCCACCCGGACTCCTACGGGAG
This sequence comes from Elaeis guineensis, assembly GCF_000442705.2. NCBI lineage: Eukaryota > Viridiplantae > Streptophyta > Magnoliopsida > Arecales > Arecaceae > Elaeis > Elaeis guineensis. Next base: position 73,292,933 of record NC_025997.2, read on the forward strand.
CCGGGCTCCGTCACCAACTTCAACTATCGGTAAGCTTCGTCTGGACTCCTACGGGAGCCGGACTCCGCACCTGACTTTGATTGCAGGAGAACTCCGCCCGGACTCCTACGGGAGTCGGGCTCCGTCGCCAGCATCGACTACAGAACAACTCCGCCCGTACTCCTATGGGAGCCGGGCTCCATCGCCAACTTCAACTACCGGTAAGCTTCGTCCGGACTCCTACGGGAGCCGGACTCCGCACCTGACTTTGATTACAGGAGGACTCTGCCCGGACTCCTACGGGAGCCGGGCTCCGTCGCCAACATCGACTACAGAACAACTCCGCCCGTACTCCCACGGGAGCCGGGCTCTGTCGCCAACTTCGACTGCCGGTAAGATCAGTCCGGACTCCTACGGGAGCCAGACTTCGCACCTGACTTTAATTGCAGGGGACTCCGCCCGGACTCCTACGGGAGTCGGGCTCCGCCCGCGACTTCAGCTCCAAGAGGACTCCGTCCGGACTCCCACGGGAGCCGGACTCCGCCCGGACTCCCACGGGAGCTGGACTCCGCCCACGACTCCAACCTCAAGGGAAACTATGCCCGGACTCCCACGGGAACCGGGCTCCGTCATTAGCTATGACCGCTGCCAAACTTCAACCGACGGATCTGCACTCCCAAGCAGGCCATGATAACGGCCACGATCTTGCTCCACTTCTTAGGACGGATCCCGCGCAGCTCCATCACTCCCTGACAGTTCGCAGTAACGATCACAACACTACTCCACTTCCTATGACGGATCCCGCGCAGCTCCATCACTCGCTGACAGGCCGCAGTAACAGTCATAGCACTGCTCCACTTCCTATGACGGATCCCGCGCAGCTCCATCACTCTCTGGCAGGCCATGATAACGGCCACGATCCTGCTCCACTTCCTGCGATGGATGCCGCGCGATTCTCCCATCCGCTGGCAAGTCACGACAACAGACGCCGCTCCACTCCCCGCGGCAGACTCCACGTGGCACGCCCCGGCGATAGCCACAGGTCCACTCCACTACTCTTCGCAGCAAACTCCGCCTGACCCTGGGCAGCCCACTGCCAGACGGTTACAGATGTCGCTATCAGGCTACTGCCCCCTCCGCCTATAAAAGGGGGCCCCAGATACGTTATTCAATAAGCTCTCATTTTTTACCTCAAAACTCTGCTAAATTCTCCGTTCGAGCACTCCATTCTTGTTGAGGTAGAGAACTGACTTGAGCGTCGGAGGGTCTTGCCGGAGCAACCTCACCTCCGGTTTAGACTTCCTTTGCAGGTGCCGCCGGCGACCGCGACTCCCTCGACTCCAGCTTCTCCGGCGCAAGCGGATTTTTGCACCAACATCATCATATTAATATCATATAAAAATTATAAATTATGATCATATTATATTTATAATATTGCCATTAAATCATTAACATATCTTCGTATGATTTAATTCTAACAAGGTCGCTCTGATACCACTGTAAGGTTTGGTGTCAAGGCGGAAGCATGGATTTCAAAGCAATTATTATCAAATCATAAAACCAAAACCTAACTCCAAGATCATCTTATCAGAATTTAAACCATATAATATGCATTAATATCATAATATAAGGTATAGAAACATACCTCTTATTGCTAAACCCTAATTTGTGCTCGATCGTCGGTAGCAGTCCGTCAAGGTTTCCACCAGGTGCCCACGTGTTCACCCTCCAATGTTGATCCACACGAGGACTCAATCAACCCACTAGCACTTATTTAAAAATTCTCTACAATTAAATTCTAATTTATCAGAATTTAAATGCTATTTGGGCAGAACCTCCTTTCTTGGCTTTGCTATCACCCTGTTGGACCTTTTCTTGCCTTCCTTTCTTGCTCCTTGTCACCTTAATTTTTATTATAATTCTCTAAGCCTTTTGGAAAACTTTTTATCCTTTATCAGGACCTTGTCTAGGCTAGAGAAGAAGAATAAAGAGAATTGGACAAGATGAGCCTATTGTAAGAAAGAAGGAAGAGTTTGGAATGAGCGATGACTCCTCGGTGTGCACCCCTATTTATATTGCATGTAGGGGTGCAAACCAAGCATCTCACTCCCACTCACACCTCATCTCATGCCTCCTCTCAATTTCTCACACCCTATTTGATGAGAAAAAGCCATGTGGACATCAAAGTTGGGTTGAGGAGGCACCTTATTTTAGAAGGACTCTTCGAACTCAACTTACGGTGTTCACATGAGAAGTCGCAATGCTTCTCTTATTGGCACCATCAACCCATGCCTTTGGATCTGGTAGGAAGCCCATCCAATGGCCAAGATAGAGGGTGCCAACTTTAGAAAGGGCGCAAGAGATAAGGGGCATGGAACAAGTCAAAACAACCTTGAGATTTGACTTGGTCCAAGGGGCGCTTCCAAAGGGTGGTGCATGGCTTTATCCTTATCTCTTCTCCTAACTATTCTACGAAGAGTTTAATACTCAGAAGGACTCTTAGACACCTCCTAAGAGTTCTGAAAACCTTTCGTAGAATAAAAACCATGGAGAAAATAGATAAGACCAAGTCAAGGGGGCGCCAACTCCCATCCATGCGCCATGTGGCACATGCGCATGGATTTAAATCCACACGCCAAGAGAGAGACTCTTAGGCATGTGGTTCCCTAGTTTTTGGCACCCAACAGCAAGCCCAATTAGAATACTTCATATCCATTTCAAGACCAAATCCAATTTGGCTCAAATTGGTTCTAAATTAGCCCAAATCGGAACCCGATTCGAATCCGATTTGAATCTAGATGCTAGGGTTTGCAACATGTGCTAGCATGTTCTATTTTCTCTTTGTGTGTGGCCCATTGGGTTCTACATCTAGCCAGCAATGAGTTTGGGTGTAATTTAACCTAATTTGGTTAGAACACAACCGAGCAAATTTAGCTCAAATCAAGCTGACCCGTTTCGATCAATCAGAATAGCTTCTAATTAACGATCGAATTAAACTCTTTAATTCGATCAAACTCACAAGACATGATTGACGTCTAGCAATGTATCATGTCTACCTGAAAGATATAAAATTTTGATAAAAATACCAAAAATACCTTTCAGTGGAAAATTATCATGCAACTTGATCTTACGATCATCCTGCATCCCGATTATAAGTTAGGGTATGGAAAAATATCAAACCCAATTTTGTATTCATATTTCTCTCGATCAGATAATAATGATTTGATTTATGAAATATTAAAAACTATTTCTAATTTTTCATAATGCTCTAATCAAAGTCTTCCTGAATCATTATTCGATCGAAGCAGATAGGATGCGATCTCCTCTTACTAGGAGTGATCGTTTCCATATTGACCTACTCACAACCTTCATAAGCAATCCACCATATCCAGAACACCCCGTACATGATTAAATCATAAATGAGTATGATCCAAAATATGGATTCATGCTTATAAAGTTCTATGGCAGTCTCAGGTCAAAAGATTTACATGCACAATTCCCACTATGAGAAACATCCGTTGACATGTAGATAAGACTCCATCAGATATTCTTTAATTAGATCAATTCAGTGAACTCATTCTCTAATGAGTACTTACATCCTTATATTAGTGTCATACACAAGTAATTGTAAGATCAATTACCCTCTCCATCGAGCATACACAGGATGTACCAGTCTTACCGAAAATATTGATCCCCTACTCAATGTTCTATTGACTAGAAATATTTAAAATTAGGGTTTTAAGGTTTTAGGTCTCACTGGTATGATCACATCATAACCCTAAAACTATAGCCCCAATTTATGGGGTTCATCATAATAAAAAAATAAGACTCAGCATATGATGAACTAAATGCCTTTATTTATTTAAAATATCAGTACATGAGTTGTCAGGAGATAAAAGAATATCCATCAAATTATACATTTTGATTGGCTTATAGGGCATATTCCTTTCAAAAAGAAACTAAAAAATTTACATAAGCTGGGTTGCCTCCCAACAAGCACTAAGTTTAATGTCATCAGTCGGACTTTTGTTATGACTACTCTTAAGAAATTAGGTTGTCTCCCAACAAGCACTATGTTTAAAGTCTTCAGCCAGATTTCATAATAACCTATCCTGTGTCGAATATAGGATTGACAAACTCTAATAGTTTTGGATTGCCAATCTCAGGAAGACATCTTGCAACCCTATTATTGATAAATTCCATTCCTTTGTCACTAATTTTCAAAAAGTAGTTCACAATCCTATTATTGATAAATTTCACTCTTTCATTATTATCAATTTTTAGAAGATGGTTTGTGACCCCATTTTTCGTCTCTTATTTATCGAGAGTTGTTTCTGTATATTCTTCTAAAATGCTCCTAAATTGGGTTTCTAGATTAGGAGTTGGATCCAATGCACTAATTACTGAGAGCATGTCATATGGTCCTATACATACATACTCAAGTATGATCGAGGGTGGCTTCAATTCTAGGACTGATGGTGATTCTAAAGAGGAAGTTATTAGAGCAGGTATTGCAGGTAAAAGCTTATATTTCTTAGCCCATGGAGGAGTGATGTTAAAATTAGGTGGCTCTAGTAATGTGTGCATATTTTCAACATACCCATCTAGGTCAAAATCATCCATTCCAAAAGGATTCCAACGTGTATGCACTGGGTCCTGAGAAATTCTTCTAGAGGTAGCTTCCTCTATTGTATCTTTTAGAGATGAAGCCATACAGTAAAATTTGGTTGCTCTGATTATTATTTTTTATTTTTTTAAAAGAAGAGGGAGAGAAGAAGAAGAGAAGAGAAGAGGAAGAAAGAGAAAAGTTCTAAAGATTAGAATCCTAAGAGAGTTCTAGATCTAGAGATGATAGATGCGAAGAATTTAATTTAAGTTAGATATTTTCAATTAGCAATAAAGTAGGTCAATCAATCCTAGCTAAGGGTTATCCTAAATCTAGATAACTCCTAACTATCAAGATCACCTTCGAGCACTTCAAGTAACAGATTAGTCACTTAACTAGCCAAGTAAGTGTAAAGTTGGTGGGGGTCCCTCCGTTGCTTTTCTTAGACATCAATTAAATTAGTCAGATAAGCAAATAAAATCAATTAATGAACCACCTCCTTTCGTGATATAATCTTTGAACTACTTTTCTAGACATCAGTTAAACTGATCAACCTTAATCAGGTCCAACTCTCAGGATTCCTTGTCCTATTGAGCTCGAGAGTTCTTAAGAGCTAACATCTAATTAATTTTAAATTAAAATTTAGGTCCATGCAAGTGCAGGATGGTGATTTGTAGGCCAATAAAGGGTGATCAAATCTCCACCTTATCATATTTAATTGGGTTAAGTGCCCTCAAATCAATTATGTAAAGATGCAATACAAACACACTAGATGTCCAATACAAGTAAGAAGCTTTTAAGGTTTAATTAGTTTCTATATATTAATTAAATATTATGAGGTGTAGGATTTGTTTCTTTTTATGTTAGATTATTTAAAGTCAAAAAAATAATAGATAAATTTTAATTGAGTTAATTAGATTTAAGGAGATTTAGAGAATCTAACTAAATAAGAGGTAAATTAGGCTAAGATTAAAAGACAACTAGGTCTCCTACAAATAAAGCAAGCAATCAAATCTACTTTTAAGATAGTAAATTATTCTAAGTTATAAAAGAGTAGTAAATCACTATGTTATAGAAAATAGAAAATTCTTCTAAAGTACTCTAACTAGAAAGTAGTAAAACCATTAACCCACTTATATACGCAAGGTTCCTTTCCATTTTTAATGAAGCCATACGTTTTGATCACCTTATCAAAACATATGTTCCAACTCCGAGATGCTTGCTTCAATCCATAAATGGATCTTTGAAGCTTGCACACCTTGAACTCATCTGTGGATGTAAACTCTTCAGGTTATATCATATACACCTCTTCGTTCAGCTCTCTATTTAGGAAAGCTGTCTTTACATCCATTTGCCACATTTCACAGTCCAGGTATACTACTATTGCAAGCATGATCTGAATGAACTTGAGCATTGCCATAGAAGAAAATATCTCATTATAATCAATACCATAATGATGATAATATTTCTTGACAATTGGATGGACTTTATAGGTCTTCACATTTTCATCTACGTTTCTTTTTTTTTTGAAGACCTACTAACACCCTATGGGTTTTATTCCTTCAGATGGATCGACTAATGTCCATACCTCATTGACCTTCATGGACTTCATTTTGAATTTCATAGCTTCAAGCCATTTCTCAAAGTCGGATCTCTGCATTAATCCATATAGGTGACTGGATCCTCACTATTCTTAACGAGCTTAATAAAATCCCCATCCCGAACCAAGAAACTAAAGTATCTATCCAGTTAATACGGTACTCTACCAGATCGCCTTAAGGGTGGTTCTATATTGGGCTTCGGGTTTAATCTAATCAAATCCAGTTTAGATTTAGTCACTAGTGTCGATTCTTCTACTTATCGAACTTCGTCAAGCTCAACTTTAGAGGCACTTGTTCCTTCATTAAGAAACTCCTTTTCTAAAAAGTATACCTTACAGATGACAAATACCTTTTATTCAGTAGGGAGGTAAAAGTAATATTCTCTCATTTTCTTGAGGTACCCTATAAAATAATACTTATTAGACCTAGGTCTGAGCTTATCGATTTATAATCATTTGACATAAGCCAGACATTCCCAAACCTTAAGGTAAGAAAGATTCAACCTACATCCTGACCATATCTCATATGGTATTTTACTAACTGACTTGCTCAGAACATTATTGAGCATAAAATAGGCCATCTCAAGTGCATATCTCCAAAAGAAGGTCGGTAGACTTGCAAACTCCATCATGGATCAAACCATATCCAACAGGATTCGATTCCTCTTTTTCGAGATGCCATTATGCTGTAGTGTCCCTAGAGGGGTCCATTATAAGAGAATCCCATTCTCTCCTAGATATGTCAAAAATTCACTGAAAAAATATTCACCTCCTCGGTCAGACCAAAGAATTTTAATACCTTTTTCAGTTTGTTTCTCTATATCATTACAGAATCATTTGAATATTTCAAATCATTCAGACTTGTATTTCATCAAGTAGATATACCCATACCTAGATAGGTTATCTGTGAATGTAATGAAGTAGCTATACCCTCCTCTGACACTAATGCTCATAGGTCCACATACATCACTATGTATTGACCTAGAACATCATTGGCTCATTCATCTTTTCTAGTAAAAAGTGACTTAGTCATCTTTCTAAGAAGATAAGACTCACAGATTGACAATGATTCACAATCATTGATATTGAAGATACCCTCTTGTACTAATCTATTTATTCTATTCTTGTTAATATGACCGAGCCTACAATGCCAAAGGTAGGCATTCATGATATTATCTAACTTAGGATATTTATTTGGAATGTACATTATACTCACAGGCTATGACAAAATATAGATATCATTTTTTAATTGTCCTCGTATTCTTATAACGTCATTCATATGATAATAATCATTCTTTATTGATAAACTATAACCATCTTTGGTCAATAGGCCAACAGAGATTATATTCATCAAGAAAGATGGATAATAGTGACAATCACTTAAAATGACACTATTGAATTTAGAAACAAGCTCGATGACTCCTAAAGCCAGGATTGAAACTTGACTTCCATCTTCCACATTTAGGAATCTCTTGCCATTCTAAAATTTTTTACTAACTTAAAGTTTTTGCAATGAATTGCATATGTGAACTGAACTTTTAGTATCTAATATTCAGGTAGTAGTGTCATATATAGAGTGAAAGGAATATGCCCTATAAGCCAATCAAAATGTGTAATTTGATGGATATTCTTTTGTCTCCCGACAACTCATGTACTTATATTTTAAATAAATAAAGGCATTTAGTTCATCATATGCCGTGTTTTATTATGATGAACCCCATAAATCAGGGCTATGGTTTTAGGGTTATGATGCGATCATACCAGTGAGACCTAAAACCTTAAAACCCTAATTTTAAATATTCCTAGTTGATGGAACATTGAGTAGGGGATCAATATTTTCGGTAAGACTGGTACATCCTGTGTATGCTCGATGAAAAGGGTAATTGATCTCACAATTACTTGTGTATGACACAAATATAAGGATGTAAGTGCTCATTAGAGAATGAGTTCACTGAATTGATCCAATTAAAGAATATTTGATGGAGTCTTATCTACATGTCAACAGATGTTTCTCATAGTGGGAATTGTGCATGTAAATCTTTTGACCTGAGACTGCCATAGAACTTTATAAGCATGAATCCATATTTTGGATCATACTCATTCATGTTTTAATCACGTACGGGGTGTTCTAGATATGGTGGATTGCTTATGAAGGTTGTGAGTAGGTCAATATGGAAACGATCGCTCCTAGTAAGAGGAGATCGCATCCTATCTACTTCGATCGAATAATGATTCAGGAAGACTTTGATCAAAGCAATATGAAAAATTAAAAATGATTTCTAATATTTCATAAATCAAATCATTATTATCTGATCAAGAGAAATATGAATATAAAATTGGGTTTGATATTTTTTCATACCCAAACTTATATTCAGGATGCAGGATGATCGTAAGATCAAGTTGCACGGTAATTTTCCACTAAAAGATATTTTTGGTATTTTCATCAAATTTCTATATCTTTTAGGTAGACATGATACGTTACTAGACGTCAATCATGTCTTGTGAGTTTGATCGAATTAAAAAATTTAATTCGATCGTTAATTAGAAGCTGTTCTGATTGATCGAAACCGGTCAGCTAGATTTGACCTAAATCGGCTCGGTTGTGTTCTAACCAAATTAGGTCAAATTGCATCCGGACTCACTGCTGGCTAGATGTAGAACCCAATGGGTCACACACAAAGAAAATTGATCATGGGTTTAATTTGATTAAACCATGTTTGCAAGTTGAACATGCTAGCACATGTTGCAAACCCTAGCATCTAAATTCGAATCGGATTCGAATCGGGTTCTGATTTGGGCTAATTTAGAATCAATTTGAGCCAAATTAGATTTGGTCTTTAAATGGATTCGAAGTATTCTGATTGGGCTTATTGTTGGGTGCCAAAAACCAGGGAACCACATGCCTAAGAGTCTCTCTCTTGGCGTGTGGATTTAAATCCATGCGCATGTGCCACATGGTGCATGGAGGGAGTTGGCGGCCCTTAACATCGTCTTATCTATTTTCTCCATGGCTTTTATTCTAACAAAGGTTTTCAAAAATCTTAAGAGGTGCCTAAGAGTCCTTCTGAGTATTAAACTCTTCGTAAAAAATATTAGGAGAAGAGATAAGGATGTATCCATGCGCATGTGCCACATGGCGCATGGATGGAGTTGGCGCCCCCTTAACTTGGAATTATCCATTTTTCTTCTGTATTTTTTTTATTCTATGAGGCTTTCAGATCTCTTAGAAGGTGCCTAAGAGTCCTTCTGTATCTGAAACACTCCGTAGAATATTTGTGGGAAGAGATAAGGATGAAATCCCATGCGTCACCCCTTGGAAGCGCCCCTTGGACCAAGTCAAATGGAGAGATAGTTTTTGAATTGTTCCACGCCCCTTATCTCTTGCACCCACCCTGATGTTGGTGCCTTCTATCTTGGCTATTAGATGGGCTTCCTTCCAGATCCAAAGGTATGGGTTGATGGCGCCAATAAGAGAAGCATTGTGACTTCTCATGTGAACACCGTAAGTTGAGTTCGGAGAGTCCTTCTGAAATAAGGTGCCTCTTCAACCCAACTTTGATGTCCACATGGCTTTTTCTCATCAAATGGGGTATGAGAAATTGAGAGGAGGCATGAGATGAATTGAGAGTGGGTGTGAGATGCTTGGTTTGCACCCCTACGTGTAATATAAATAGGGGTGCACGCCGAGGAGTCATCGCTCATTCCAAACTCTTCCTTCTTTCTTACAATAGGCTCTTCTTGTCCAATTCTCTTTATTCTTCTTCTCTAGCCTAGACAAGGTCCTGATAAAAAATAAGAAGTCTTCCAAAAGGTTTAAAGAATTATAATAAAAATTAAGGTGACAAGGATCAAGAAAGGAAGGCAAGAAAAGGTCCAACAGGGTGATAGCAAAGCCAAGAAAGGAGGTTCTGCCCAAATAGCATTTAAATTCTGATAAATTAGAATTTAATTATAGAGAATATTTAAATAGGTGCTAGTGGGTTGATCAAGTCCCTGTATGAATCAACGTTGGAGGGTGAACACGTGGGCACCTGGTGGAAACCCTGACGGACTGTTGCCGTGACCGAGCACAAATTAGGGTCTAGCGATAAGAGGTATGTTTCTATACCTTATATTATGATATTAATCCATATTATATGGTTTAAATTCTGATAAGGTGATCTTGGAGTTAGGTTTTGGTTTTATGATTTCTTAATAATTGCTTTGAAATCCGTGCTTCCGCCTTGACACTAAACCCTATAGTGGTATCAGAGCGACCTTGTTAGAATTAAATCATATGATGATATGTTAATGATTTAATGGCAATATTATAAATATGATATGATCAAAATTTATAATTTTTATATGATATTAATATGATGAGATCGTATTCATTATTTCATAATTAAATTATGATGTACATAATTATGGAATGTTGCCCTGTCATATTGAATTGTGTTCACTATGATGCTAATTTCTTTTATTCATGTATTTAGTATGATATAGAAATTAAATGTGCATTGAGACCTCAAAAGTCCTCTGTAAAATGATATTAAGTTGTAGTGTAATTAACCAATAGCAGAACCAGTCCAAATGTCTAATTGATCAATCAGTGTCTAGGAAAGTGGTTCATGAATAGTAAAGAGAACGTGATTTCTAATTGGTTCTGTTGTCTGACCTGGCCAATTTATTGGTGCCTAGGAAAGCAACGGGGGGACCCCACCTCTCTCCCACTTACTTGGCTGATTAGATTACTTTAATTCTTGGCTGGGATGCTTGGTGTTATATTCACTACATTATGGCCTTCCTTCATGCTAAGACATTATTATGTCACAAACCATATTAGGTTCGTTGTGTAACGACTAGACCAATTATGGAAACTGACATAATATTGTTCTAGTGCATCGAGATGCTTACAGTATTTTTGAGTATAATGCTTTGTTGTGTAACCACAAGAGCATTTATATTCTATTTTGACTGTATTGAAATGAAGGGTCCTACTTAACTAAAACATTATGGTTTGTTGTGTAAACACAAGGCTATTAATATTTTAGAGGCCAGGGTTTTTTATTGAGAATTGCATGAGATGCAATTGGAAAGAGTTTCCTACCTTTAAACTTATAAAAGATTTGTTGTGCAACCACAAGATCTTTTATAAGAAATTAGGATCTCAATCCCACTAAGAAAATCAATCAGGGTTTTCTCGAACATCATACTAGAGGGTTATGATGTCTGATAAAATAGTGGGAGACACAATAAAATTAAAATCCTAATTTAATTATGCATATCATCTTGAGTTGTTTGCTTATATAATATTCTTTATTATGTAGATTAATGGCTTCTTCACTTTTACTTTGCTCCATTTTGGATACAAATAAATTGACTGATACCAACTATGTGGACTGGTTGAGAAATCTTAAAATAGTACTTAGTCAAGAGAAGCTTTCTTACATCCTCGATACCCCTGACATTGAGCCAGTTGGGGAGGATGCCACAGAGGAAGAAAAACCCACATATAGGATGTGGCAAAATGATTTTTTAACTGTCAAGTGTATCATACTTGCCTCTATGACAAATGAGTTGCAGAGGCAGCATGATAGCATGGACACTCATTCCATATTGCTCAATTTAAAAGAGCTTTATGGAGAACATAGTAGGACTACTAGATATGAGATATCTAAGTAGTTATTCCGTACCAGAATGGCAGAGGGGTCATCCATACAAAACCATATTTTGATGGTTATTAACCTGATCACTCGATTAGGTCAATTAGGTTTTGTTATGGATGGAGAGTTGAGTCAGAATCTAATCCTGCAATCACTCCCAGAATCATTTTCTCAGTTTGTCATGAACTATCACATAAACAAACTGAATTCTTCCTTGCCTAAGCTGTTAAATATGCTCAAGACAGCAGAGAGCCATATTAAGAAGGATAAGGCTCCTCTTCTTCTTGTGGATGGGATCTCCAAGAAGAAGGCAGGCAAAAAGGGTTCTAAAAGGAGGCTGAACCCTAAAGGTGGTATAAATAAGAGGAAGAAAGGAAAGAAGACCTCCGGACAGTCGACCAGCTTTCACTGCGGCAAGACAGGTCATTGGAAAAGGAATTGCAAGGTTTACCTTGCAACAGTGAAGACTGGTGCAAATAATGCACCAAAAGGTATGTATGAGATGCATACAATATTATCATTGAATTCTTCCATTTCAAATTCTTGGGTATTGGATACCGCCTGTGATTTTCATATCTGCAAATCATTGCAGGGGCTGCAGAAAATTAGAAGTTTGAGGAAGGGAGACTTCGAGCTCTATGGTGCTGGAGGAAAGTCCATCTAAGCAGAAGCTGTAGGGACAAATATCTTGAAGTTTCCTTCTGGAAAGATCTTAGAGCTAACAAATTATTATTACATGCCTAAGATCATTAGAAATATTGTATCTGTACTCTTGTTGATAAAACAAAGATATCAAATATTTGTAACGAGCAATGGTTGCTCGATTAATTTTTCTAATGAAATAATTTGCCATGGCATTTTTGATAATGGTTTGTTGACTCTATGCTTGAATGATAATATTTTTTATGTTGATGAAAATAGAAAACATAAGAGAGATAATATAAATAATACCTTACTTTGGCATTGTCGACTTGGTCATGTCAGTGAGACTAGGATTAACAAGTTGTACAAAGAAAAGTTCTTTGATCCTTATGATTATGAATCATTAGTAACTTGTGAATCATGTCTCATGGGTAAAATGACCAAGACTTCATTTAGTGGACATGGAGATAGGACAAACGAGTTGTTAGGACTTGTACATACAGATGTATGTGGCCCTATGACAATCCAGGCCAGAGATGGATACTTTTATTTTATTACATTTACAGATGATTTATCTAGGTTTGGATATATGTATCTTATGAAACATAAATTCGAAGCCTTTGATAAATTCAAAGAGTATCAAAGTATGGTCGAAAAACAAACGAAAAAAAGTATAAAAATCCTTCGATCTGATCGAGGAGGAGAATACTTATCCAGTGAATTTTTAGACCATCTTAAGGTAAAGGGAATTATCTCTGAATGGACACCTCCTTATATGCCATAATTAAATGGTGCAGCCAAAAGGAGGAACCGTACCTTATTAGATATGGTGCGATCCATGATGTGCTTCACTGAGTTGCCTATTTTCTTCTGGGGTCATGCTTTAGAGATCGCAATAATTATCTTGAATAGAGTACCTTCTATATCTGTATCTAGCACTCCATATGAGATATGGAGAGGTAAGAAACCCAATCTTAAATATTTTAAGATATGGGGATGTTCAGCATATGTCAAAAGAAATTTTGGACATAAGTTAGATGCTAAAGCAGATAAATATTTGTTTGTAGGATATCCTAAGAATAGTATAGGATATCTATTCTACCACCCTACTGAACAAAAGGTATTTGTAGGTAGGCATGCCACTTTCATGGAGAAAGAATTTATCCTAGAAAGAGGCAGTGGGAGAAATATTGAAATTAATGAAATTCAAGAAAAATAAATAGATATTTCTCAACCAAATATTCACATAAATAAGGAAGAACCAGAACACATAACTCCTATCTGTAGGTCAGATAGGGTACGATATGTACCTATAAGGTATGGATTCATTATTGAGAATAATGAAGCCCAAGTCATTGAGAATGATGAACCTTTGACCTATACAGAAGTTGTCATGAGTAAGGACTCAGACAAATGGCAGGATGCCATGAAATTTGAGATGGACTCCATGTACACCAACAAAGTATGACTTTGGTTGATGCACCAGAGAGGTAAATCCTATTGGGTGCAAATGGGTCTATAAGAAAAAGATTAGAGCAGATGGTCAAATAGAAACCTATAAAGCTAGATTGGTAGCTAAAGGTTTCTGGCAAAAATAGGGTATTGATTATGATGAAACTTTTTCACCTGTTACCATGATCAAATCTATTCGGATTATGCTTGCAATAGCAGGATACTATGATTATGAAATATGACAAATAGATGTTAAGACCGCCTTCTTGAATGGTTTTTTAGAAGAAGAGGTCTACATGTCACAGCCAGAGGGTTTTGTCTCAAATGACAGACCAAATCAGGTATGCAGGCTTAAAAAATCCATTTATGGATTAAAGCAAGCCTCAAGGAGTTGGAACCTCCACTTTGATGTAACAGTCAAACAGTTTGATTTCATCAAGAATGTGGATGAACCGTGTGTATACAAGAAGACTAGTGGGAGTGCTATAGTTTTCTTGGTTCTGTATGTGGATGACATACTCCTCCTTGGGAATGATATCCCAATGTTACAATTAGTCAAGTTATGGCTATCTAATAAGTTTTTCATGAAGGACTTGGGAGAAGCATCCTATATACTTGGAATTAAGATCTATAGAGATAGATCTAAAAGAATGCTAGACTTATCTCAGTCTAAGTACATTGACTTAATACTGAAAAGGTTCAGTATGGATGGGAGTAAAAGAGATTACTTACCCATGAGTCAAGGCATACATCTCTCTAAGAAGATGTCTCCTAAGACACTTGAAGAGAGAAATAGAATGAGTTCTATTCCTTATGCTGCGGTTATAGGATCAATAATGTATGCTATATTATGTACCAGGCCTGATGTAGTTTATGCCTTAGGCATAGCCAGTAGATTTCAGGCTGATCCAGGAGAGGATCATTGGAAGGCTATGAAAAATATTCTAAAGTAGTTAAGAAAAACTAAGGATATTTTTTTTATATATGGTGGATCTGATCTTAAACTAGAAGGATACTCTGATTCTAGTTTTCAATCAGATCCAGATGATAGCAAATCCATTTCAGGGTATGTCTTTACTTTGAATGGTGGAGCAGTGAGTTGGAAGAGTTCTAAGTAGCAGACTGTAGCTGAGTCAACCACAGAGGCAGAATACATAGCTGCAAGTGAAGCCGCCAAGGAAGCTGTCTGGATAAAGAAGTTCATCACTGATTGGGTGTTGTTCCTAAGATTGAGAACCCAGTACCACTTTATTATGATAATACTGGAGTAGTTGCTCAAGCAAAGGAACCCAGGTCTCACCATAATTCCAAGCACATTTTGAGATGCTTCCATCTTGTTCATGAAATAATTGAAAGACAAGATGTTATTATTGAACGAGTAGACACAAAGAACAACATAGCGGATCCGTTCACTAAAGCTTTACCACAGCAGCAGTTTGATCGCCACCTCAATTGTATGGGGTTGAAATATAAGGACGATTGGCTTTAGTGCAAGTGGGAGATTGAAAGGAATATGTCCTATAAGCCAATCAAAATGTGTAATTTGATAGATATTCTTTTGTCTCCCGACAACTCATGTACTTATATTTTAAATAAATAAAGGCATTTAGTTCATCATATACTGTGTTTTATTATAATGAACCCCATAAATCAGGGCTATGATTTTAGGGTTATGATGCGATCATACCATTGAGACCTAAACCCTTAAAACCCTAATTTTAAATATTCCTAGTCAATGGAATATTGAGTAGGGGATCAATATTTTCGGTAAGACTGGTACATCCTGTGTATGCTCGATGGAGAGGATAATTGATCTCACAATTACTTGTGTATGACACTAATATAAGGATGTAAGTGCTCATTAGGGAATGAGTTCACTGAATTGATCCAATTAAAGAATATCTGATGGAGTCTTATCTACATGTCAACAGATGTTTCTCATAGTGGGAATTGTGCATATAAATCTTTTGACCTGAGATTGCCATAGAACCTTATAAGCATGAATCCATATTTTGGATCATACTCATTCATGATTTAATCATGTACGGGGTATTCTGGATATGGTGGATTGCTTATGAAGGTTGTGAGTAGGTCAATATGGAAATGATCACTCCTAGTAAGAGGAGATCGCATCCTATCTGCTTCGATCGAATAATGATTCAGGAAGACTTTGATCAGAGCATTATGAAAAATTAAAAATAATTTCTAATATTTTATAAATCAAATCATTATTATCTGATCGTAAGATCAAGTTGCAGGATGACCGTAAGATCAAGTTGCACGGTAATTTTCCACTGAACGGTATTTTTGGTATTTCAATCAAAATTCTATATCTTTCAGGTAGACATGATACATTGCTAGACATCAATCATGTCTTGTGAGTTTGATCGAATTATAGAATTTAATTCGATCGTTAATTAGAAGTTGCTCTGATTGATCGAAACGGGTCAGCTAGATTTGACCTAAATCAGCTCGATTGTGTTCTAACCAAATTAGGTCAAATTACACCCGGACTCACTGCTAGCTAGATGTGGAACCCAATGGGTCACACACAAAGAAAATTGATCATGGGTTTAATTTGATTAAACCATATTTGCAAGTTGAACATGCTAGCACATGTTGCAAACCCTAGCATCTAAATTCGAATCAGATTCGAATCGGGTTCCAATTTGGGCTAATTTAGAATCAATTTGAGCCAAATTGGATTTGGTCTTGAAATGGGTTAGAAGTATTCTGATTGGGCTTACTGTTGGGTGCCAAAAACCAGGGAACCACATGCCTAAGAGTCTCTCTCTTGGCGTGTGGATTTAAATCCATGCGCATGTGCCACATGGCGCATGGAGGGAGTTGGCACCCTTTAACTTGGTCTTATCTATTTTCTCCATGGTTTTTATTCTATGAAAGGTTTTCAAAAATATTAAGAGGCACCTAAGAGTCC
The DNA here is from genome assembly GCF_000442705.2 of Elaeis guineensis. Taxonomy (NCBI): domain Eukaryota; kingdom Viridiplantae; phylum Streptophyta; class Magnoliopsida; order Arecales; family Arecaceae; genus Elaeis; species Elaeis guineensis. The sequence continues at coordinate 73,309,795 of NC_025997.2, forward strand.
TTCTGAGTATTAAACTCTTTGTAAAAAAAATTAGGAGAAGAGATAAGGATGTATCCATGCGCATGTGCCACATGGCGCATGGATGGAGTTGGCGCCCCCTTAACTTGGAATTATCCATTTTTCTTTCATGTTTCTTTTTATTCTACGAGGCTTTCAGATCTCTTAGAAGGTGCCTAAGAGTCCTTCTATATCTGAAAAACTCCGTAGAATATTTGTGGGAAGAGATAAGGATGAAATCCCATGCGCCACCCCTTGGAAGCACCCCTTGGACCAAGTCAAATGGAGAGACAGTTTTTGAATTGTTCCACGCCCCTTATCTCTTGCGCCCATCCTGATGTTGGTGCCCTCTATCTTGGCCATTGGATGGGCTTCCTTCCAGATCCAAAGGTATGGGGTGATGGCGCCAATAAGAGAAGCATTGCGACTTCTCATGTGAACACCGTAAGTTGAATTCGAAGAGTCCTTCTGAAATAAGGCACCTCTTCAACCCAACTTTGATGTCCACATGGCTTTTTCTCATCAAATGGGGTATGAGAAATTGAGAGGAGGCATGAGATGAATTGAGAGTGGGCGTGAGATGCTTGGTTTGCACCCCTATGTGCAATATAAATAAGGGTGCATGCCGAGGAGTCATCGCTCATTCCAAACTCTTCCTTCTTTCTTACAATAGGCTCTTCTTGTCCAATTTTCTTTATTCTTCTTCTCTAGCCTAGACAAGGTCCTAATAAAGGATAAGAAGTCTTCCAAAAGGCTTAGAGAATTATAATAAAAATTAAGGTGACAAGGAGCAAGAAAGGAAGGCAAGAAAAGGTCCAACAGGGTGATAGCAAAGCCAAGAAAGGAGGTTCTGCCCAAATAGCATTTAAATTTTGATAAATTAGAATTTAATTGCAGAGAATATTTAAATAGGTGCTAGTGGGTTGATTAAGTCTCTGTGTGGATCAATGTTGGAGGGTGAACACGTGGGCACCTGCTGAAAACCCTGACGGACTGCTGCCGGCGATCAAGCACAAATTAGGGTCTAGCGATAAGAGGTATGTTTCTATACCTTATATTATGATATTAATGCATATTATATGGTTTAAATTCTGATAAGGTGATCTTGAAGTTAGATTTTGGTTTTATGATTTCATAATAATTGCTTTGAAATCTGTGCTTCCGCCTTGACACTAAACCCTACATAGAGAAATTAAAAGGTGTTATTATATAAGCATCTTGACCAGCAACTAATTACTCATTTCTCTTTAGCCTATTTGAGTCATAGTTTGTCAGACTCGATTCAACCTTAAACTTTTTAACTAGATTGGGCTCAAGACCAATGTTCAACTTCTGATACTGACTATTGAAGTTGGATTCAATAAGCTCATCACTATCAAATAGTGAATAGAGTGACAAATTGCTAGCCATTTCTGAAAAGAAAGGAAAACACAGATCTAATTAGTATATGAATTAATCAAGTCTAAAGATATGGACTTTAGTCTAAAGGTTCTCTCACTATTTTATATGAATTGATAGCCTCTACCTCCAATTTAAAAAATTATCTTAATTCTTTAGTGGGTACTAGAATCCACACAGATTGCATACGGATCCGAGTATGGCTCGGTCAATCCATGTGCATCTATGGGTATGTTCTCAATAAATTATTTTTTTTAAATAATTTTTAATAATTTTACCTCAGATTTCATTTCAATAGGTGATGGGCTTCCACTGAAAGTTTCAGTTAGGTCCAACTATTAACATGAACCTACTTAGTGATTCTAACTAATGGATGATTAGATCCGAGTATGGCTCGACCAACCTAACCATTCATCAGATAGTACATTATAATTATCATATGATGAATGATAATTCCATCATTCAGAGAAACACCAAACGGATGGCGCTTGCAATGTCAATCAAAAATAATGGACCCATTACCATTCACCTTAATGGGAGGCTATGATCTAGTTATCACCATAACCAGCTCATTTTATGGATCTAATAATTTAGAAGATTTGATTAACATAATTTAATAAAATTAAATACATAGATAGTTAATCTCAATCCTCCCATTCTTCATCAAGTTAGATCAGGGTGGACTAAAAATAATCTGATCCAACTGATAAGTCATCAATCCTCTCACTGACTTCATCAAGTCATGTCGAGGATAAAGACAAATCAAAGTATGGGCATCTAAATCAGTCAAACTGATTTTCTAGTAAGCATGGGTCAACCCTAATCATTAAGTGATCTGATCAAAACTTGATTTACCATATTGGCTAGGTAAGTAAGATTGACGGGAGGGATATGCCATTAATATTGAAAAATATATCTCAAAGCCAATTATCAGCCTATTGATGATTATGCTCATACTTGTAATTGTATATAAATTTTTATTAATAAAAATTATTTGATACTTTTATTATAAATTGACCATCTTATTTTGATCTCCTATATTATAATGAAGTCCTTAGGACTATAATTAATCAATCGACAAAGAAGGATTTATCATTTAGTCTTTAAAAGTGTTCGCAATCAAATGATATGCTGTTAATAGGATGATAGCAATATCAAGTATAAGTTGTTGTGTACCATAGAGTTAGTTGTCCTCTTAACCAAGGGTGTGGAGACACTGTTATGGCATGTAGATGGAATGTAAGAGTACATTTACATCGAACGTGATCATTTGTCAAGCACTCTGCTGTCAAAAGTAGCTCATGAAGGGTATCGGTATAAGTGTTCCTCAGATCTGAAATCATCATGATGACTTATAAGTAACTCACTGTACTTTAGTATCGGACCATTTGAGTTTCTAATTCAGTGACGGAAGGATACTAGGTGCAGTCAAGTACTTATCAAGTCGATGTGTGAGTCAAGATGGAATTGACCCATCTGAATTAGTAAGGAGATATGCATCAGTGTATTTCAATTTAGTAAAATCTTGATCAGGATAATCCATATGATAGATTTGAAAGGTTGAAATGTTGGAAAATATGTCCCAAAAGCCAATCGTCAAGCTGTTGACGGTTGAGCAACCAAGCATTGTAATTGATTTGTTAATAAATAAAATATATTTAGCATTTTCATCATAAGCTTTCATCTTCTAATGAACTCCGTTGTTATGATGAAGTCCTTAGGACTATTCAGATTCGATAAAGAGAGGATTTATCGATTAGTCCTTAAAACTGATTATGACCAAATGATAGGCTGTTAATAAGGACGACAGCTTCTATCGAGCATAGGTCGCTGTAGGCCACATGGGTTGGTTGTCCTCTTAACCAAGGAGTATGGAGACACTGGTATGGCATACAGGTGAGATGTAAGGGTACATCATCATTGAACGTGACCAACTCTAGAGCATTCTACTGTCGAGAATGTCTCTGATGGTATATAGGTATAAGTGTCCCTTAGACCTGAGATCACCTCAGTGACTCGCAAGCAACTCACTGTGCTTTGGTACTGAACTAACTGAATTTCTAATTCAGTGATGGAAGGCTTCTGGGCATAGTCAAGTACTTGTGAAGTCAGAGTGTGATCGAGATGGGATTGACCACTCCAAGAGTTGGAGAAGAATGAGTCACTGTATTTCAATTTAGCAAAACCTTGGCCAGGATAATCCATTAGATGGATTTGATATTTTGAAATACAATGTGGACAACCTGATCAGAGTTGACAGTTGAACTTTGAGGTGTCCTATGATCATTTTGGTCAAGGAGATGAATTATATGAAAACTATATCCGCATGGGTTCTAAGGATGTTGTTCTACACATTCGACCTATCCGATCGTTGGGTACCATTGCTAGATGGTCACTTCGATTGGTACAAAAATTTATTTTTAGACTATCGATTTAGTTTCGAACCTATGAGGTCACACACATTAGAGTTCATGATCCGATCGGATGGTTGATCAACGATTAAGAATTGTTCTAGGGTTAAATGATCAATACGATTAACATTTAACCTAGTGCAAGTGTTGCAGGAGGATCGATTAGTAATTTGATTGCTAATTGGCTTAATTTGATTAAGCCAATAGGCTAAGATTAAGTTTAATTAAATATAATTTAATTAGATTTGGTTTGGACTTGATTGAATCAAGTTCAATTGGTTTATTGGATAAGCCAAGTGCAAAGAAAAAACTAGTCCTAGTTCAATTAGGACTTGGGTCAACCTAATTTCTAATTTGATTAAAAAATTAAATCAGATTTAATCTAATTTAATCTGATTAAATTAGGTTCTTAATTAGGTTAAGACTTATTTTAATTGGATTGATATAATTTTGGTTTGATTTGGTTTGAGAAATCAAATTAAAACAAGTCATAAGAAAGAATCCTAGTAAGACTAGGATTCCACCTTGCACCACATAAGCCCCCCCACACCCTCTCTCTTATTCCACGCCAATCCCCTCTTGTTTTGTGTGACAAGCCCTCTCCCAAGTCTTTTCCATGTCCAAAAGGTTTTCTCTCTTCTTTCATACATGGAAAGTGGTTGTGAATCAAATCAAAACAGAAATAAGTTTGGATTTTAAATTCTATGAGATAGAGTTTTAGAAATCCAAAACTCTTTCCTTTTTGCACCGAATTTATCCAAATTTTTTTTGGGTTTTTTGTGGTTTTTAGGGCACACATTGTGTACCCTTTGCTGGTGGTCCATGCATGAAAATAAGGAGGAAGAGCCCAAGAGTTGGGTGCCCCTTATCTTACCATGTTTGGATAAACCTTGACTGGGTATTTGACCTAGACAAAGACTCTATCATATCTCTCTCTATAAAATGAATTTCTTTATAAACTTTTTGAATAACACAAAGATTTGAGAGACCTTTGGGGCATCCAAAAATCAGAGAGAAAGACCTTCGGGTCGTGGAGATATAATAGACACAAGACAGGGTGTCTAGAAGAGAGTGAAGAGAAGAAGAGGAGGGTCTTCTTCTAGGGTTGTTAGTTCCATCTCTTCCCTTCCTCCATCTTGAGTTTTCTAAGAGCGTCTTAGATCTAAAACTTCTCCTCCTACTTCTCATCTTTGGAAGAGTCCAAATCAAGAAGAAGGAGGCACCTGATCAACCATCAAAGAAGGATCAGCACAGTACTAACATACTGTGCTGATTTTTTGAAACAGGACTTCTGGTCGAGATTCATAGGCTCATGTGGATGACTCCTAGAGACCGGACACGTGTGCGGTTTGCAACATCATTCTCAAGTCCGGATCAGTAAGGTTAGAATGTCTAACTTGCAAGGTAATAGATCTGATCTATTGTTTAATACATACATTAGATGTAGTATAAAAACATATTGATATGATCAACATGTAGTTTATACTGTATATATTTTAATTTTTGATTTAATACTATGTAATAATCATGTAATAGGATATTAGATCTAGGGATTTTCTATTTTTAAAAAATAAATTTTGATTTATTTTAGTCTTCCGCTGCTTGATCTTGAAAAAGTTTCAAGATCTAACCCTGAAATCCTAGATCTGGTTCCTTCATGAAATATAATGTAATTGACTATATTAAGGTTGACAGTCAAACCCTAGATCACCTTGACCGTTAAGGTAAGAGGGATGAATTATATGGTTACCATATGCCAGTTGGTTCTAGAATATTACTTTGCAATGTTTCGGCCTACCCGGATATCGGGTCCCATTGCTAGATGATTACTTCTATTAGTATAGAAAGTTATTCCTATTCTACCAGCTTAGGTTTGAACTTATGAAATCACATGCATTAGAAGATTCGATCAGATCTGATGGCTGAAGTATCCAATTGGATTGTGACTCTGGTGAGGAGTCCTACTGAGATTGGGACTCTGGAGGAGTGTCCCACTGGACTGGGACTCTACTATTAATAGAGAATTAATTAATAATTAGATTACTAATTAACTTAATTTAATTAAGTAAAGAGCTTTGGATCAAGTCTAATTGAATTAGATTCAGTTCGACTTAGATTGGGTTTGATATGATTAAGCCTTATTGCAAAAAAAATTTGATCCTGATTCGATCAGGACTTGGACTCAACTAATTTTTAATTGGGTTAGAAATTTATTAAGATGATTAGAGTCCTAATTAGATTAGGTTCATTTCTATCATTAGGTTCAAACCAAATTTGATTTGGTTTAGAAATGAATTAGAAATGAAGAGTCCCAGTCGGCGGGACTCTATCCTTATCTCTTGCGCCACACCTGATCCCATGCCCATATTTTAATGGCAAATTGAATTTGGCTTGACCCTTTTGGCATCATGAGAGTGGATCCAATAAGGGTAGGTGGCAAAGGATGGTGAGTCATAATCTTATCTTCTGTCTAATTTGAATGTGATCTGAATTAGAGATAAGGTGATAAGAAGGAAAGGGTTTTTTCAAACAAGGAAATTTGTTGGTGCCTAAATGATTTTTTCCTTAATTTTTTAAGGTATTTTTGGATGTGTGAGGTATCAGATCTCTTGTTGATGCCAAAGATCAATTTCTAGAATTTTTTTGGATGCCAAAAGGAGTTTGCCATGGACTCTTTGGCACCCTCCCCCCTTGGATCAAAACCTTAGCACTTGCTTATAAAAAAAAGGTGGCTCTCTTCCTGGCATCAAATCTCTATTCCTTTGCTAGTTTTTATTTTTTTAGAGCTCCTTCTTCTCTTCCTCTCTTCTTCCTCCAGATCTCTTCATCCTTTGGAGCATCCAAGACCCTTGAAGAAGAAGGAAGAAATCAGCCTCCAAGTTTTCTTGCAAGCTAGCACTTACAAGGATCTTGATCTGTGCCGGTCTTCGCATGGACTTTTTGTAGAGGTCGGATGACTTTGTATGGCTACGAGCAACTTGAAGAAGAGCCTCTCCAAGCATTGGACTAGAAGAGATCAAGAGACTTCAGTTTGGTAATGATTTCTAAACTTTCTTAATCATGTATGACAGATCCAATGGTTAGATCTTCATGGCAGCATCGATTAGATCGATGCAAGTTTTCTTTTTCAGATCTAAAGTGTATGTTATTTGATATCATAGATTTTATCATGGTAGTCTAAATTAGATCTTATGCATATAATATAGATTAAATTATTTAATCTTATTGTTTCACTGCATAAATTATTGAAATTGCATGCAAAGCACTACCACATGTTTTTTTTCAATTGGTATCTGAGCCAAGTTAGTTATGATATGATTTAATATGCTATTAGATCTGATAATATGCTTTAGATTTGATTATTTACTATTTAGATTAGATCTAAATATATTTTATTTTCAGATCTAATTATTTATTTGATAGATTAGATAATCTAAGTAGCAAAGTACTCGGATTGGGTAATCACCAAGTCGTCCGATCATAGGAGCAAATAGGATTATCTGACCCTCTCCTTCTATTCAATGGGGTGCTCTTATGGCATGTAGGGGTGCCACTGTGAGATCCCATAAAGAAGAAAGCAAAAAGAGAAAAAACTTACTTTCTTACTGTTGGGTATAAAATAACCCCAGTCGAAGTTCGTAAGAGGCCGACACTCCCAGAGCTCTTCCGGCTTCCGACCTTGTATGGTGTTTTTCTGAACTCTCCCGGTCGTCTGAGCTTCCACAATACTATCCGGACTCTTCCAGCAGTCGGCCTTCCATAGTGCCCTCTAGATTCCTCCAACAGACGAACTCCTATCATGCCATCCGGACTTCTCCGATAATGAACTCCTTCAGTCATCTACCAGACTGCTCCAAATGCTCTCTGGGCTTCATTATCAGTCGACTTTCTACAGTGATCGACTACCCTCTGAATCTCTTCCAAACTTCTTCCTACCATGATCGACTTTACTCTGAACTTCTCCAGGACTTCGTCAATGTCCGAGCTTCTCCAACAGCAGGACTTCTACAGTAACCAGACTCCATCCAAGTTTCTACGGCGGTCGACCGCCTTCTGGATTTCATTCGAGCTCCTACAAGAGCCGAACTCCGTTCGAACTTCTACAACGGATGGATCCCAGACGAACTTCTACAACGGACGGGCTCCACCAGCCGGATCTCTACTTCGAACTTCTATTGCAAGTGGACTTCATCTGAGCTTCTACAATAAGAAGTCTTCATCCGAGCTTCCACGGCAACCGATCTTCATCTGAGCTTCTACAGTAATCGACCTCCTTTCGGACTCTTACAAGAACCGGACTCCATCCGAACTTCTACAATAGAATTGAATTCCAGACTCCTCTAATGGTCAACCTTTCACAATATCCTCAAGACTCCTCCAATGGACGAACTTCCACAATGCTTTCCAAACTCCACTATCGGTCGACCTTCTGCTGGATTCTCCATGAAACTGGACCTCACTAGCGGACAGTCTTCAGACGGGCTTCTTCATCAGACAAATTTTAGATGGACTTCTCTAGCAATCGGACTCCTACCGGACTTCTCCAACAGAAAATCCTCGTTCGAGCTTCTATAGCAGATGACTTTCGCCTATAGCATTAGTGCCCAAGTTATCCGACAATAGTGGACTCGTCAGCGACCTCGAAAATATCTGAGCTTCTCTTAGATTGCTGAGACAGAGAGCCATTCTGCTCCATCAGACGTCCCAGTCGAGCTTCAGCCGTCAGGCCCAAACTCTCTGGCAAGTAACGACAACAAACACTCCCCACTCCGCCCTCCATAACAAACTCCACGTGGCCCCACCATTCTCTGGCAAGTCGCGACAATGGACACCACTCCACTCTCCATAACAAACTCCACATGGCTCTAAACGGCCCACTACCAGGCAGTTACGGACGTCGATGTCAAGCGGTTATGCTCCCCATCTATAAAAGAGACCCCCCAGATACATTCTCCTCTAAGCTCTAAACTCTATCTCGAAACTTTGCTAAAATCTCATTCGAGTGTTCCATTTCTGTTGAAGCAGAGTACTCAGAGGGTCTTGTCGGAGCACCTCCAACTTCACTTTAGACTTTCCTTGCAGGTCCCGGCGGCGGCCGCGATCTCCTCTACTCCAGCTTCTCCGGCGTCGGTAGAATTCTGCACCAACAGAATTGGCGCTAGAGGGAGGGTCTGTGTCTTCGTTGGACCCTTGTTCTTAAAGGAGTACTCAACGGGACTATCTCCGATCATCTTCTTCAACATCTTCTTCTTCTTCTCCTGCCAGATCTCCACCTGATGCCTCCCCGAAAGGTATCCACCCGCCACGGTCTCCGCGATCAGATCTCAGCGAGATCCACAAGCTCTAGCCTCGTCTCCAATTTTCCAAGCTCCTTCTCCTTCGGCAACGGTAGTCGGTATGGAGCAGTTCGACTTGCTGGTTCAGCAGGTTAGGGGCCTCACCGAAGCAGTGCAGACCATGCAGCAGCAGCCGCAGGCATCTGTGCGGCTAGAAAGAGTATCATCGGAGTTTCAGAATCTGATGATTGGATGGGCCACTTGGGTCAGTCGCCCTGTCTTCCCCGAAAAAGGGAAGTAGAGGGTGGAAAGCCCTCTGTCTGATCATGATTCCACCCCCGAAGGTTCTCTACCTCCGTTCTACCAGAAGACCCTCGAGACTAGCAGTCGAGAGGATCTCCTGGATCAAAGGTTCCAGGAGATGAACTGGTGAATCGAAGAGCTTCGCCATGCCCCCCTGCTTACGGTGAGGATATCTGTATTGACCCTCCTTTCTCTCAAATGATTATGCAGGAACCGATCCCGCCGAACTTCAAGCTCTCCCAATTTGAGAGCTACGATGGGACCTCGGATCCGATTGACTACTTGGAGGCCTTCCGAACAATGATACTGCTCTATGGTGTGCCAGACGCCATCCTGTGTCGAGTTTTTCCATCTACCTTGAAGGAGGCAGCAAGAAATTGATACTCGATACTGAAGTCGGGTACTATCTTGTTCTTTGATCAAATAAGCCATCAGTTTGTGACTCATTTCGTCAGCAGCCGGTATCTCTAGAGAGGTTCAGAGTCCCTCATCAACATCAAGCAAAAGGAGGGAGAATCCATCCAAACTTACGTCAACCATTTTAACGTCGCCACATTGGAGGTCCGAAATTTGGACCAATCAGTTGTAATGGCCGCCCTGAAGAGCGGTCTTCAAAAGAATGATCTTTTGTTTTCTCTGGAAAAGAAGTATCCCAAGGACTTCACTGATTTGCTAGCTCGGGCCGAAGGATATGCCCGAGCAGAGGAAGCCTTCAAGCTAAAGGATGAGGAGGCCGTGAAGGAGTGGCAGGCGGATGACTCCAGTAAGCCCGCAACTGAAAAAGGGCCGAGTGAAGCTCGACCACATTCTCGAACTCCCTCCAGACACAAGCATGTCCAGACTTCTCTCCGGGCTCGTAGGCAGAGAAGCTCGGACCGCAGAGTTCGATGGAGCTCTCCCCCAGGAAGGTTCCACAGCTACGCCCCTCTCAATGCTCCAAAAGCCCAAGTACTGATGGAGGTCAGGGAGCAGCTGCCAAGGTCAGAAAGGATGCGCACACACCCCGAGAAGCACCACCCTAACAAGTTCTGCCTCTATCATCATGACCATGGCCACGATACGGAGGACTGTATTCAGCTCTGAGACAAGATCGAGGAGCTCATCAGACGAGGTCGGCTCGATAGATTCATCTGATGCCAGCCTGAGGGTAGGAAAGATTGGCCGAGGGCCCTACCACAACTAGAGTCGCCTAGGAGGGAAGAACAGTCTGGAGATTGGCCTCCAATTGGGATCATCAACACCATCTCTGGAGGACCCTGACGGAAAGCAGCCAGTGGATCGGTCGGACCGCCCAAGCGGTAGAGGACTGAAGAATCTATAACTTTTACTGAAGAGGATCCCAGGGAGATTCAATTCCTCCATAATGATGCGGTTGTAGTTTCTTTAAATATTGCTGACTATGATATACGCCGTATTCTTGTTGATAGTGGAAGCTCTACCGATATTTTATTTTACGATGCATTCTCAAAAATATCCATTCCGGATGGTCGATTAAGGCCGATAATCTCTCCGTTGGTAGGGTTCACTGGTGATGCTGTGCCAATGGAAGGAATCATAACTTTGAACATAGTTGCAGGTCGGTACCCAAAACTATCTAGAGCACAAGTGGATTTTTTGGTAGTAAGGATGCCATCTGCCTACAATGCAATACTCGGCCGACCTGGCCTCAACGCCCTCCGAGCTGTGGTATCGACCTACGATTTGAAATTGAAATTTTTTACTAGCCAAGGGGTTGGAGAGGTCAGAGGAGATCAAGTCCTGGCAAGATACTACTATAATATAGCCCTACAAAGAAATGGTCAGTCTGACTCCTGTCCGGTTGATGGACTAGACACCCGCGATGACCTTGCTGAAGAACGGGGTGAGTCGATTGAAGATCTTGTCTCAATTTCTTTGAACGATGGGAATGAGGAGCATGTGGTGAAGATCGGCTCCAACCAGGGAGAAGAGGTATGGACACAGCTCATCAATTTTCTACAAAAGAATGCAGAAAAGACAAGAGAGGTTCGGTAAACGACAACTCAGAGCAATATTATACAAGGTGACGAGAAAGTTCTATTTTATTTCATTAGTATAGAATGCATTACAAAAGCCTTTGAAGGCCAAAAAAAAAAAGCGATAAGGAAAGAAAAGAATACATGGAAGAACAAAAAGTAAAAAAGGCTCTAGGGAAGCTCGGCTTCTGTCAACTTCGAACTCTCGGTTCCAGCCATCATCAGGGATTGCTTTAAGTTCTTAACTTCTTCTTCCAGTCCCCCTTAAAGGATTTGGATTCTCTGGTCTCCATCCCTCCTCCATTTTTAGGGTTTCTTCCCCTCCTCTCTTCCTTCGCTCTCCATGGTGCCAAGGAAATCAAGGGCTTCGAGCCAGAATCTCGAGCTCATCCGCGGGATCGAGAAGACTCACGGTCGAAGATGTACCACAAGCATGGGCTCTAAGCGATCAAGGCGAAGCACGGCGGTGTCTTTCCACGCCATGAGCCCAAGGAGGTGCTGTCCAAGCCCGTCGAAAAGCCAGGACGCACCCATCGACCAATCTTTTTATTAAATCCCTATTGTTGAAGGAATTCTCCCCCGGATCCTCTTCGAAGCCATGGCAACCCTGTTGCTGCGGCTCTTGCGGGCCGACATCTTCTTCCTCCTCCTCCTTTCGGCCCCTGGCACCTCTTCGGGGTGAGACTTTGGAGCGGGACCTTGGCTGGGGGGCTTCTTGGAGAAGCTCGAGGGACTGCAGGCTCGACGTCGGAAGGGGGTGTCGATGGCAATGGCCGCCTGAGCAAGCACGACTGAGCTCGTCTCTTCTACCCTTGCCCTCTTCGCCGCCCCTGAGGATGCGGCGCCTTTCCTTTTGTGGGCTTTGAGACCCTTGGCCAGCATCCAAGCTGCGTCTGCGTCCATATCTGCAATGAAGGAAGACCGGCACAGCTTAGAAAAGAGCAATGACAAAAGGGAGAAGTGAAAGTCGAAGTCCGGTGCGGAAAGCTTCCTGATATAAGCGGAAGCGGCCAGGAGGAGGGGCGCTAGCCCGGTCAGTTGGGCCAGGAAGCTCAAACTCATACTCCGGAGGAACTCCGTACTGAATCCTGATCAGCGAGAGTTCGCCCGAAGTTAGAGTGCTAGGAATGGTGTCTGGTACAAAGATTGGATGAGGTTCATCTACGGAACTAAGATTTTGGTGAGCGGGAATGGACGAACTCCTAGAACTGCTAGAGAAAGAAGTGTTGGAGGATATTTTGAATCAAGAGAAAACCCTAAAAAATTCTGAAAAAATTGGAAAAAATAAGAAACAAAGTGCTCGTGAAAAAGTCGAACGGGCATAACGCGAAGGATAAAAAATGGAAGAAGAACAAGAAAGAGAGGGGTTCCAGAACTAACCTAAGCTGGTCCGAAAGATGCAGGAAGGCAGTAAGGGTGATGGGGATCGACCCGAAGAGTGCCTAAAACTAAGAGGGACACGCTGGAGGAAGATGAAGTTCTCGGGGAAGAAGAAAGGCTCCAACAAAATTCTCAGGCAAAGTGAAACCCCTAAAGGAGGGGGGCGGGTTTAAATAGGCAACGGGGTCCGGTGCAATAATAACTGCAGATCTCCTCTGGTCGATCTATAACCGTCGTGGCCCACTCATCGCGGCAGGCGGCTAAAGGCGGCTGACAACTAACAGAATCATTATTGTGCCATACCTAAAGCAACGCTCCAGCAGAAATTCTGAAAAAATCTTTTCGAATCGCCTCGATTTGAAAAGACTCCAGCACCAGCGTGCCAAATGCCAAAATATCTGGACACAACCGAATACGAAAATCGAGGGAGGCAACTTTGGCTGCGAAAATTTTTCTGTACTTTCTTCATTCGAAATTCAAACTCGAAAGTAGGGAGACTGGTATTGGGTATAAAATAACCCCAGCCGAAGTTCATAAGAGGTCGACACTCCCAGAGCTCTTCCGGCTTCCGACCTTGTACGGCATTTTTTTGAACTCTCCCGACCGTTTGAGCTTCCACAATACCATCCGGACTCCTCCAGCAGTCGGCCTTCCATAGTGCCCTCCAGATTCCTCCAACGGATGAACTCCTATCATGCCATCCAGACTTCTTCGATAATGAACTCCTTCAGTCATCTACCGAACTGCTCCAAATGCTCTCTGGGCTTCATTATCAGCCGACTTTCTACAGTGATCGACACCCTCTAAATCTCTTCCAGACTTCTTCCTGCCATGATCGACTTTACTCCAAACTTCTCTCGGACTTCATCAATGTCTGAGCTTCTCCAACAGTAGGACTTCTACAGTAACCAGACTCCATCCAAGTTTCTACGACGATCGACTGTCTTTCGGATTTCATCCGAGCTCCTACAAGAGCCGGACTCCATCCAAACTTCTACAGCAGATGGATCCCAGACAAACTTCTACAACAGACGGGCTCCACCAGCTGGATCTCTACTCCAAACTTCTATTGCAAGCGGCCTTCATCCAAGCTTCTACAATAAGAAGTCTTCATCCGAGCTTCCACAGCAACCGATCTTCGTCCGAGCTTCTACAGTAATCGGCCTCCTTTCGGACTCTTACAAGAATCAGACTCCGTCCGAACTTCTACAATAGAATTGAATTCCAGACTCCTCCAGCGGTTAACCTTCCACATTATCCTCAAGACTCCTCCAACGGACGAACTTCCACAACGCCTTTCGAACTCCACTATCGATCGACCTTCTGCTGGATTCTCCGTGAAACTGAACCTCTCCAGCAGACAGTCTTCAGACGGGCTTCTACATTAGATAAATTTCAGACGGACTTCTCTAGCAATCGGACTCCTGCCGGACTTCTCCAACAGAAAGTCTCCATCTGAGCTTCTACAGTAGATGACTTCTGCCTGCAGCATCAGTGCTCAAGGCACCCGGCAACAGTGGATTCATCAGCAACCTCGAAAACATCCGAGCTTCTCTTAGATTGCTGAGATAGAGAGTCATTTCGCTCCATCAGACATCCCAGCCGAGCTTCAGCCGTCAAGCTCGAACTCTCTGGCAAGTCACGACAACAGACACTACCCCACTCTGCCCTTCGTAACAAACTCCACATAGCCCCACCATTCTTTGGCAAGTCGCGACAACGGACACCACTCCACTCTCCGTAACAAACTCCACGTGGCCCTGAACGGCCCACTACCAGGTAGTTATAGACGTCGCTGTCAAGCGGTTATGCTCCCCATCTATAAAAGAGACCACCCAGATACGTTCTCCTCTAAGCTCTAAACTCTATCTCGAAACTCTGCTAAAATCCCATTCGAGTGCTCCATTTCTGTTGAAGCAGAGTACTGACTTGAGCGTTGGAGGGTCTTACCGGAGCACCCCCAACTCTGGTTTAGACTTTCCCTGCAGGTCCCGATGGCGGTCGCGATCCCCTCAACTTCAGCTTCTCTAACGTCGGCAGAATTCTGCACCAACACTTACAAAACCCTAGATCTTGAAATCCTAGGTGTTATTGTATGTGATGCAAGTTGTATAGAAAATTAGTTACATCTAATCTTCATAATCAAAATTATTTTGATTTAAAATTATAAAAATTTAGATTTGATCTAAAAAGATTTTATGATTTAATGTTAAAAGTTTACATGAGAAATTATTTCAAAACCTAAACCATGTTGATGCAAAACTTAATTAAGAATTAAGTGTTGGATTGATTAGATCTAGAATTATGATTTAAGATCTAATGATATTGTATAAAATATGGGGCATCGGTTAGCTCAAATCATATCCTATTAATTGGGTTAGACCTAAGGTTATAATCAAAGAGGTAATTGATCATGTAGAAAAATTGATTAAGTCTAACCAAGTATTGAATTAAATTAATCAGAGTTTCTCTAATACAATAGTTGTAGATAGTCAAGTCTTTGTCTTTGATTAGACCAAGTGGACCTTGATTGTGTCTCAGTGGTTGAACCCAAATCATTAGATTGGTCAAATCAAAACTAATTAACCAATTGATCTCTAAGATAACTTTAGCATTTCAATCGGTGGTTTTTAATCGGTGGTTTTTAAGATAACTTTAGCTCAGTAAACAATGACTCAAAGCAAGAATAGATGAGGTAATGAGAAAAATCCCATTTCATTTCATTAGTAAAGCATGCGTTACGAAGCCTTTGAAGGCTGAGACTCAAGGGACCTCGCCTCAACGAGGAAGAAGACCCTTGTCGAAAATCTTCGATCCCAAAGGGTGAATCAGCACAGTGACGATCAGGAATCTTCAAACAACGTCGACATCGAACAGGATGAAAGACAAAAGAAGTTCGGTAAATGACAACTCAACACCAAAATGGACAAGGTAATAGACAACTTCATTTTCATTTCATTGGTGAAGTACACATTACAAAGCCCTGAAGGCCAAAAACAAAAAGGGAAACGATCAGAGAAAAAAACAAGGAATACATAAAAAAGAGAAGAAAGGAGCTCTAAGGAATCCCGGCTTCTTCCGACTTCGAGCTCTCGGTCTCAGTACTTATTAGGGATTGCCGTAAGTTTTCAACTTCTTCCTCTAGTTCCATCTTTCTCAGCAGCATATCCCGGTACATCTGGTGGAACCGCCGGCTCTTGCCCTCCAACTCTCGAAGCCTCTTCCTCAGGACCTCGAACTCCGCCTCGACATCTTTGATCGCTTGCTGCTCGTGGACCAGCTGAATCTTTAGCAGCTGCAGTTTAGCCTCCTCCCGCCCAAGGGCCATGGACAATTCTGCCATGGTCCCCCTCATGGAGCGGAGCTCATCAGAGTCTTGTGCAGAGGCGAGCTGGGCTCTCTCAGATAGTTGCCTCCGAAGGCGGGCAACTTCGTCAGTTGTCGTCTGGAGCTTCCTTTGGTAGTCATCTACTTGCCCGCTCCAGCCGACCCGGTAGGCATCGTAGTTCATCTCAGCATCCTGTAGCTGCTTTTGAAGGTCAGAGAGCTTCTGCAACCAGTCTCGATCGCGGTCAGCTTGGACTGTGAGCCAGGACGAGCTCCCTTCCAACTAGCCGATCTTCTCCCATGCGGCCGCCAGTTCGACTTCAATGGAGCTAATCTTGGAAGCCTGAGCCCAAGATCGGTCACTGGCACATTTTTGAAGTTCCTCGAGCTCCGTAACGAAGTCGGCCTTCTTCTGGGTGAATTTTATGAGCCTCTTTTTGTGGACGTCTTGAAGACGAACAGCCTCCGCAGTGACTTCCGAATGGCTCTTCCTCAACCGGTGAAGTTCATCTTCCAGCTTCTTAAATTTCTTCGTCAACTGACGAACTTCCCTTTTGAGGTCTCGGATCGTCGACTTCAGAGGAATCCCCTGTAGCAGGGGGAGAGCTTCGGCAGGGCACTGTCGTTGGGAGACAAGAGCGCCACGACTCAGATTAGTACAAGAAGATAAAAGAGAAGGAAAAGAATACAGAAAAAAAAAAGAGGGGGCCCTCTGTAAAGAAGAATCCGATTTCATTGATTAAATAATGTTCAAGTACAAGAGAACGAAGAAAAATCACCACAAAGAAAAAATACAAAGCTAGAGATTCCAAACCTCTGGGGCAGAAGTAGAGGGGCTCGACATCCCTGGAAGATCATCAGCGGCAGTCACGACGGTCGACGAGGTCCCAGCTAGGGGAGGACCAGCAACGGCTTCGGATGGTCCGGCTTCATCATCGGATGCCTCATTCAGGAAGCCAAGATCCAATTCGGGAAACCTCCCAGCCACCTTCTCTTGGCAGAGTTCGAAACCCTTGATGAAGGCGTCCTGGCCAAACTGGACCTTTAGATCCTCCATCTCAGAGGAGGCTTTGAACTCCTCCACTGCTCGGGCCCTTGCCTTTGAGACCAGGGATGGAATCCGTGCTTTTAGCTCGAAAACCTGCGCCTTCAATGCGGAGACCTCGGCCTCAGCCTTCCCTCTTTCCTCCTCCAAGATGGTCCTCAGATCGGATGAGGTTTGTCCCTCCTTTTCCAGTGCCTCCCAGAGACTTAGGACCTCGGCGATCTTCTCCTCGAGGTGGGTGGCCCCAACCAGGTGACCTTCCTCTGCACGAGCTGCCTCCCTCTTGGCAATTTTCACCGCCTCAATGTTGGCGACAAGCTGGTGCCCAATCTGTAAGAAAGGTCGGGGAGTCAATATAAAGGCTGAAGAATAAATTAAGAAGCAGGAAGGAGGAAAAAGATGAGTTAACCTACTTCGAGGAAAGATCCCAAAGAGTCCCAGATCCGCAGCTCGGGATCGGCTAGGACGATCCTCTCGATGACCTCGGGCAGAATGCACCCTTCGACCAACCTCTTTATTAAGTCCCTGTTGTAGAAGGGATTTTCCCCCAAGTCTTTCTCAGAGCCGCCGGCCCCCTCGACGGCAACCTTGCGACTGCGGCTCCTTCGGGCCAGGATTTTCTTTCTCCTCCTCCTTTCGACCCCGGGTACCCCCTTGGGATGAGCCTCTGGAGCGGGATCCTCGATCGGGGGGCTCCTTGAAAGGGCTCGGGGGACTTCGGGTTCGGCATCGAAAGGGACTTCGACGACAACGGCCACCGGAGCAGGCGTGGCCGAGCTTGTCCCTTCTGTCCTGGCTTTCTTCACTGACCCCGAAGTCATGGCGTCTTTCCTCTTGTGGGTCTTGAGACCCTGGGCTAACCTCCGAGCCACGCTTGCATCCATATCTGCGATAAAAGAAAATCAACACGGTTTAGAAATGGAATAAGAGAAAGGGGAAGGGAAGAAAAAATATATATATATATATATAATAATGGTACCAGCAGGGTTAAGAAGACTCAGATCGACGTTGCACAAAAGTTGTTCCTTCAGAAGTTTGGGGGGAGGGGGGCTCGATAGGCCTCGAGCTTTTTGGAGGCTTCGAGGTCGTCCCTTTTCAGGCTAGAAGCCTAATGGATGAAATCCCTCAGAGAGCCCCAAGGGGGTAATCCTAGCTCCAAGGTCAGGCATCGGACATAGAAGTACCTCTCCTTCCAGTTGTGGATAGAAGAAGGGGCACCTTTCAGCAACCCCTTTCTACCGAACTGAGGGAAGAAGTACCACTAGTCCTTTGCCGAGGGATGATGCTTGAAGGTGTAGAAATTTCTAAACAAAGAAAGCGTCGGTCGAACTAAACTACAAAGAGAAAGAAATCCTATCAAAAACCTAAAGGAGTTCGGCACGACGGAAACTAGAGAAATATTCAGAAAATGGAAGAGAGCAACGACAAAGGATGGCAGTGGAAGCCGAAGTCCGGCACGGAAGGCCTCCTGGTGCAAACAGAAGCGGTTGGGAGGAGGGGTACTAGCCCGATTAGTTGGCACGGGAAGCTCCAGCTCGTACTCCGGAGGAACTCCATACTGAATCTTTTTCAGTGAGAGTTCATCCGGAGTCAAGGAGCCGGGATGGTGTCCGATGCAAAAGCCAGACAAGGTTCGGTTCTAGCTATGGGTTCGTCTACGGTACCAGGACTTTGGAGAATTGGGGCTGACGAACTCCTAGAACTGCTAAAAGAGGAGATATCAGAAGACATTTTGGATCAAATGGAAGTCACAAAATTCCGAAAAAATTAGAAAAAATAGCAAACAGGCCCTCAAGGAAGCTAAACAAATAGAATACGAAGAAGAAAGGACAGGAAAATGACAAGGAGTTCTGGAACTAACCTAGATCGACCCCAGGAGTGCAGGAAGATGGCAAGGATGATGGAAGTTGACCCAGAGGATGCCTAAGGCCGAGAAGGATGCTAGAGGAAGCTGGAGCTCTCAGGGAAGAGGAGGGGAATCGAGGGATTCTCTCAAGCAAAGTGAGACCCCTGAAGGAGGAGAATGTGTTTAAATAGACCCTGAGATCTAACGCAATAATGATTGCGGATCTCCTCTGGCCAGCCTGCACTCGCCGCGTGTCCCACTCACCTTGACAGACTGTTCAAAATGACTGGCAGCTGACAAAGTCATTATTGCACCGTACCTAGAGCCACGCTCCGACGAAAATTCCAAAAAGAAGAAATATTTTTCGAAAAGCCTCTAGTACCAGTGTGCCGAACGTCAAAATATCTGGTAACCACTGAGCACGAAAATCGAGGGAAGCAACTTCGGCCGTAAAAATTTCTCTGTACTTCATTCGGAACCCAAACTCGGAAGTAGGGGGACTGTTGTTGGGTATAAAATACCCCCCGGCCGAAGTTTGTAAAAGACCGACCCTTCCAGGGCTTCTCCGGCTTCCGACCTTATGTGGTGTCTCTCTGAACCCCCCCGACCGTTCGAGCTTCCGGACTTCTCCGACAATGAGCTTCTCCATCTATCTACCGTGCCGCTCCAAAGGCTCTCTAGGCCTCACTGTCAGCCGACCTTCTACAGTGACCAACTATTCTCCAAACTCCTTCCGGACTCCGTCAATATCCAAGCTTCTTCGACAATGAGGTTTCTACAGAAATCGGACTCCATCCGAGTTTCTACGGTGGTCGACCACCTTCAAGATTCTAACCGGGCTCCTATGAGAGCCGAACTTCTACTACGAGCGGTCTACTCCGAACTTCTATAGCGGGCGGTCTACTCCAAACTCCTACAGCGGGCGGTCTACTCCGGATCTCTACTATAAGCAAATTCCATTCGAGCCCCTACTGTGAACACGTCACTTCCGAACTTCCATTACAGGTAGACTTCAGTCGAGCTTCTTCGTAGTCGGATCCCAGACGAGCTTCTACAGCGGGACAGGACCAACCGGCCAGATAACTACTCCGAGCTCCCATGACAATCGATCCTCGATCGAGCTTCTACAATAAGCGGTCTCCTTTTAGCCTTCTGCAAGAACCAGACCTCGACCAAACTTCCATAACGGATGGATATCGGACAAGCTTCTACGACGAATGGACTCCAGCAGCTGATTCTTACAATGATCGATCGCCTCCGACGTCTGTCGAACCTCCCCAGTGCCATCCGAAGTCCATCGCCGGTCGAACCTCTGCCAGATCCATCATGAAACCAAACTTCTCTGGCAGATCATCTTCAGACGAGCTTCCGTATCAAGTGAATTCCAGACGGACTTCTCTAGCAATCAGACTCCTACTGGGCTTCACCAACAGAAAGTCTCTATCCGAGCTTCTACAGCGGATTCCACGTGGCCACGATAATGGCCACTACCCTGCTCCACTCTCTACAGCGGATTCCACGTGGCTCCACTACTCTCTAGCAAGTCACGATAATGGACACCACTCTACTCTCTGGGCTCCACTACTCTCTGGCAAGTCACGACAACGGACACCACTCTACTCTCCGTAGCAAACTCCACGTGGCCCTGAACGACCTCTGACACCACTACTCTTCGTAACAAACTCCGGGTGGCTCTGAATAGCCCACTACCAGGCGATTTCAGACGTCGCTGTCAATTAGTTACATACTCTGTCTATAAAAAGGGACCCCCAGATACGTTCTTCTCTAAGCTCAAAAACTCTATCTCAAAATTCTGTTAAAATTTCTACTTGAGCACTCCATTTCTGTTGAAGCAAAGTACTGACTTGAGCGTCGGAGGGTCTTGCCGGAGCACCCCCAACTCTGGTTTAGACTTCCCTTGCAGGTCCCGATGGCGGCTGTGGTCATCTCGACTCCAACAACTCATGCTTCGGCAGAATTCTGCGCCAACACAATAGTTGCAGATAGTCAAGTCTTTATCTTTGATTAGACCAAGTGGACCTTGATTGTGTCTCAGTGGTTGAACCCAAATCATTAGATTGGTCAAATCAAAACTAATTAACCAATTGGTCTCTAAGATAACTTTAGCATTTCAATCGGTGATTTTTAATTGGGAGCGGCTTACCTAGCCATTTCGATGGTGTCTAAGGCAAGCTTAGCAGACCCTCCCACTGATCTCACTTATCTGGTCAATTTGATAAATTATATTTTGATTAGATCATTAAGTGATTCGAGTTAACCCATGCCATTAAGGTTGATCAGTATGACTGATCTAGGTGCCATTTTAATCAGCTTGACCCTAACTCGATTCAGTGATTTGGTGAAGTCAGTGGGAGGATTGTGGTCTACTAATTGATTTCTTCTCTTCTCTCTTCTTAATTCACAAATTAAACTCTATAAATTATTAGATCTCTAAAATGAGATAGTTGTGGTGATAACTAAATCATAGCCTCCCATTAGGTTGAGTGATAGTGGGTCCAATAGTTGAAAGAAATATGCCCTACAAGTCAATCAAAATTTATATTTTGATAGATTTTTCTTGTAATCTTCCAGACTCATGTATTGACTCTTTAAATAATAAAAGATATTTTTCATCATATGCTGCATCTTACTTTTGTAATGATTATGATGAACTTCATAAATCAGGATAATGGATTTAGGATTATGATGAGATCATACTTATGAGATCTAAAACCTTAAAAATCCTGATTTAGAATATTCCTAGTCATAGGAGCATTGAGAAGGGGATCGATATTCCGGATAGACTAGCACTTCCTATGTAAGCTCGATGGAGAGGGTGGTTGATCTCATATGCCACTTGTGTGAGACACTAATACAAAGAAGTGGGTGCTCATTAGAGAATGAATTCACTGAATTGATTCAACTTAAGAAATATCTTATAGAATTTACTTACCCATCAAAAGATATTTTCTTATAGTGGGAGTCGTGCATATAATCCTTTGACCTGAGACTACCATAGAACCTTGTATACATGAATCCATATTTTTTTGGTTCATACTCATTCATGACTTAGTTATGTACGGGGTATTCTGGATATGGTAGAATGTGTATGGAGGTTGTGAGTAGGTCAACATGGAATCGATCACTCCTGGTAAGAGGAGATCGCATCCTACTTGCTCTGATCGATTGATGATGCAGGAAGCCTTTGATCAAAGTAGAATAAAAATTAGAAATAATTTCTAATATTTTATTAATTAAATCATCATATAAGATTGAGAAAAATATGAGTATGATATTAGATTTGACATCATTTCATATCCGGAGTCATATTCGGGGTGCAGGGAGATCGCAGGATCAAATTGCACGGTAACTTTTCACTGAAGGGTATTTTTGATATTTTTACTAAAATTTTATATCTTTTAGATAAATATGATACATTGCTAGATATCAATCTTATCTTGTGGGTTTGATCAAATTAAAGAGTTTAATTCAATCACCAATTAGAAAGAGTTCTAATTATTGAAATCGGGTTAGTTTGATTGGATCTAGATCGGTTAGATTAAATTCTAATCAAATCAAATCGACTAGCACTCAGACCCATTGCTGGATAGATGTGTAACCCAATGGGTCACACATAAAAAAAATTGATTAGGGGTCTAATTGGATTAGATCATATTTGCAAAATTGACATGCTAGCACATGTTGCAAAAACTAGCTCCCTATTTCGAATTGGGTTTGAAATTGATTCCAGATTGGACTAATTAAGGCCAAATTAATTTAAAACAATTTTATCTTTGAGTTGAGTCAGCCCTTAGCTATATGTACCAAAAGGTTAGAGCTAGAAAACTAAGTCTCCATGAGTCAAGAATTTTTCTTGTACGTGGGTGCAGTTTTTGTGCACAGAAATAGCTTTCATGTCTCATGAGATGGGATGCCTCATCCTTGAGCTTATCCAATGTTTCATGATGAAATAAATTTTTAGGTGATTCCTACTTAAT
The DNA here is from genome assembly GCF_000442705.2 of Elaeis guineensis. NCBI lineage: Eukaryota > Viridiplantae > Streptophyta > Magnoliopsida > Arecales > Arecaceae > Elaeis > Elaeis guineensis. The sequence continues at coordinate 73,332,770 of NC_025997.2, forward strand.
TTTATACATAAAAATTTTTTTTAAAGTCAAAATTTCTTCTATTTTAAATATGAAAATTCATCAAAGTTGGAAATCCTATCAGTCTGATCCATGCACCTAACCAAGAGTCCAAGTTATTAAGGACTCTAACCCATTTGTCACACCACTTCTTAATCTGAGATTTTTTTCACACCATTCTAATGTTATTGCCTTCATTTTTGGCCCATTGTATGGACAAAATTGCACTGATGGGTAGTGGAAAAAAATTATGCCATAGGAAGCTGCACGATGGATTCAAGAAAAATGTTTCGAAGAGTCCTTTTGCAAGAAGCATCTCTTGGATTTTTTCTTGATGATTTCCATGTGTCAAAATCTTCTAGATGGGCATGAAAATTTATCAGGAGGTGTGAGATTTTTTGATGGATGCGAGATGGCACGTGGAAGGGGTGCGAATAATTTTTGAAGGCAACCCGTCGCTAAGTATTTAAAGGGGGTGCGTCGGGGGATTGAATTGATTCAGATTTCCAGTTCCTCCTTTCTTTTTAATATCCTCTCCCTATTGTCCAATTAGTCACTTCTTTCTCTTGTTAGGACAAGTCCAAAATAGTAAGGATAAGTCTGATTTTAGGACAAGAGTCTAGGAAGAGAATTAAGGAAGACAAGGAGAGAAGAAAAGTAGGGATAGGAAGGCTAGGAGAAGAAAAGAGGGTCTTGAGATCCTAATATCCAAAAAAATTCTCAGAGTGAGAATTTTAGAGGAAGAATCATCTTAAAGAGTTGGGGTCCTGATTATTGCCCTGTGTGAATCATTGTTGGAGGGCGAACATTTGGATGCTTGATGGAGGTTCTGCCGAAATTTGGATTAAGCACCGCAGATATTCTTCTATAACTTGAATTTAATTTTAAATTTATATTATATATGATTGTTAATCATCAAGAAGATATTAATTTAAAGATTTTATATTTATAATTTTTTAATTTAAATTTTGAAATCCATTATGCTTTCGCTATGCATGCCCACCCTAAAATCCTACAGTGGTATCAGAGCCGGTCTTGTTTGGTTCAATCATATATACATAATGTTTATATGATGCATAGTATGATTTATACTATAAAATAATTTATATCTTCTATTATACTTTCATATGATGATATGAAATGATGCATATATGATTCACCATTTCATCATCCTGACATAAGGTTGTCCTAGCATAATGGAGTTATGCTGCAAGGTTGTCCTAGGATGATGAATGTTCATATGTTACACTTGCACATATAGAATATTTTAATGCTGATATATAAATTGACATTACATAGTTAGAATATGCATGAGACCAAATAATAGCCCTCATTAAAAATTATATTAAGTGGTAGTGATATGCAACTATGGGTTAACCAATTCTTGATCAATTGATCAATTGGTGTCTAGAAAACTACTATAGGTGGTTCTTTAATTGGTTCTGTTGTTTGACCTGATCAATTTATTGGTAACTAAAGAAAGCAACGGGGGATCCCCACCTTACATACCTGGCCAATTTGATTAAGCAATCTTAATATTGAAAACCCTAATGTTGAAAATACTACTAAGGGCCTTCCTTCATGCTAGGTTAATGTTACATCATGAACTATGGCTAGTTTGTAATGTTAACACAAGGCTTGTCACAAGGATTGATATAACATAATCTTGGTGCATAGAAGATGCTTACGGCAATTTTGAATGTACTGCTTTGTTGTGTTAACACAAGGATAGTTATATTAGAATTTGACTGTATTAAAATGAAGAGTCTAACTTAACTACAATATTATAGCTTGTTGTGTTAACACAAGGCTAATAATATCTTAAAGGTCAAGATATGATATTGAAAATTGCATGAGATGTAATTGAAAAGAGTTTTTTTACCTATGAACTCATAAGAGTTTGTTGTGTTAACACAAGATCATTATGAGGAATTAAGATCTCAATCCCACTAAGATAAATATGAAATATGTCTCATTCATCATAGTAGAGGGTTATGATGTTTGATAAAATAGTGGGAGGTACAATTAAATCTAAAGACCTTATTTAATTGTATGAGTCAACATAAGTTGTTTGCTTATATAATGTTCTTTAATTATTATAGATTAAATTCTACAAATGGCATCTTCACTATTATTACGAGGAATTTTAGATTCCAACAAGTTGATCGATCTCAATTATGTGGACTGGTTGAGGAATTTAAAGATCGTACTCACTCAAGAGAAGCTCTCCTATATTCTTAACATCCTTGAACCACAAGAGGTTGGAGATGATGCCACAGAGGAGGAGGTATCAACATACAGGATGTCGAAGAATGACAGTTTGATCGTCAAGTGCATCATGCTAGCCTCTATGAGTAATGAGTTGCAGAGACAGCATGAGAGCATGGATACTCAATCATACTCCTTAATCTTAAAGAGTTGTATAAAGAACAGAGTAGGACTGCTAGATATGAGATATCTAAGCAGTTATTCTATGCTAGAATGACTGAGGGATCATTCGTACAAGACCATATCCTGAAGGTCATTGATCTGATTACTAAATTAGGTCAACTAGATTTTATGATGGATGAAGAATTAAATCAGGATTTGATCCTGCAATCTCTCCTCAAGTCATTCGCTCAGTTTGTCGTGAACTATCACATAAACAAACTGAATACCTCCTTGCCTAAGCTGTTGAATATGCTTAAGACAGCTGAGAGCCATATTAAGAAAGAAAAGGCTCCACTTCTTCTTGTGGGTAAAACCTCTATAAGAAGAAGTCAGGTTTTAAGGGTTCAAAGAAAGCACTGAATCCTAAGGGTGGCAAGATGAAGAAGAAGGGGAAGAAGGTCTTAGGATAGGGTACCCACTTTCACTATGGTAAGACAGGATACTGAAAAAAGAATTGCAAGTTATATCTTGCAACTGTAAAGGCTGGTGCAAGCGACATACCAAAAGGTATGTATGAGATACATATAATTTTATCATTAAGTTCTTCCAATTCAGACTCTTAGATATTGGATACCACCGGCGGTTCTCATATCTGCAAATCGTTGTAGGGGCCGTAGAACATTAGAGTGCTGAAAATGGGTGATTTCGAGCTCTACGGTGCTGGAGGAGAGTCCATCCAAGCAGAGGCTGTGGGAACATATATGTTAAGGTTACCTTCTGGAAAGATCTTAGAGCTAGAAAACTGTTATTATATGCTTAAGATCATTAGAAATATTATTTCTATACCGTTGCTATTGCAACGAGGTTATGAAATAAATAGAAAGAGCAATAGTTGCTCAATTTTTTTTTAATAAATTTTTTTGTAATGGCATTATTAATAATGGTCTTTTGATTCTATCTAATGATAAAATTTTTTATATTGATGAAAGTAAAAAGTGAAAGAGAGAAGAATTGAATAATACTTTACTTTAGCATTGTCGACTTGGTCATATTAGTGAGACAAAGATTAACAAGTTATATAAAGAAGAGTTCTTTGATCCTTATGAATATGAATCATTAGGTACTTGTGAATCTTGTCTTATGAAAAAAATGACTAAGACTCCATTTAGTGGATATGGAGAAAGGACAAGTGAGTTATTAAGACTTGTACATACTAATGTATGTAGTCCTATGACAACAGAAGCTAGAGGAGGATACTCTTATTTTATAACGTTCACTGATGATTTATCTAGATTTGGATATGTGTATCTTATGAAACACAAATCCGAAGCTTTTGATAAATTTAAAGAGTATCAAAGTATGATAAAAAAATAAACTGAAAAAAATATTAAAATCTTTTGATCTGATCGAGGAGAAAAATACTTATCAAATGAGTTTTTAGACCATCTTAAAGAAAATAAAATTCTCTCAGAATGGATCCCTCCCTATACACCACAACTAAATGGTGTAGCAGAAAAGAGGAATCACACTTTATTAGATATGGTGTGATCCATGATGTGCCTTACAGATTTGCCTATTTCCTTCTGAGGACATGCCCTAGAAACTGTTGTCTATATTCTGAACAGAGTACCTTCAAAATCTGTGCCAAGCACTCCATATGAGATATGGAGAGAAAAAAAGCCTAATCTTAAGTATCTTAAGATATGGGGCTGCCCAGCTTATGTTAAAAGAAATTTTGGACATAAGCTGAGTGCTAAAGTAGATAAATACTTATTTGTAGGCTATCCTAAAGAGAGTATAGGATACCTCTTTTACCATCCTACAGAATATAAGGTGTTTATCAGTAAATATGCCATTTTTATGGAAAAAAGAGTTTATCCTAGAAAGAAGCAGTGAGAAGAAAATTGAACTTGGAGAAGTTCAAGACTTACAAATGCAAGCACAAGATGATCCTCAACAAAAAATATTCATTAATGAAGTACAATCACAAAATACACCTTCTCTTCGAAGGTCGGATAGAGTATGGAATGTACCAATAAGGTATGGGTTCAATATTGAGAATAATGAAGTCCACATTATTGAGAATGATGAACCTTTGACCTATACTGAAGCCATCATGAGTAGAGACTCAGACAAATGGCTAGAGGCTATGAAATCCGAAATAGACTCTATGTACTTCAACCAAGTATGGACTTTGGTTGATGCACCAGAGGGTATGACTCCTATTGGATACAAATGGGTCTATAAGAAAAAGATTGGAGTAGATGGCCAAGTTGAAACCTATAAAGCTAGATTGGTAGCTAAAGGTTTTAGGCAAAAATAGGGTATTGATTATGATGAAATATTTTTATCTGTTGCCATACTCAAATCTATATGGATTATGCTTGCAATAGCAGCATATCATGATTATGAGATTTGGCAAATGGATGTGAAAACAGCCTTCCTTAATGGTTATCTTGAGGAAGAGGTTTACATGTCTCAGCCAGAAGGATTTGTCTCAAAAAAAAGAGCAAATCAGGTATGCAAGCTTAAAAAATCTATTTATAGATTAAAGTAGGCCTCGAAGAGTTGGAACATCCGATTTGATGTTACAGTCAAAGAATTTGGCTTTATCAAAAATATGGATGAACCTTGTGTATACAAGAAGACTAGTGAGAGTGCCATTATCTTCTTAGTTTTATATGTGGATGACATACTTTTTATTGAGAATGATATCCCAATGTTATAATCGATCAAGATATGGATATCAAGTAAGTTTTTCATAAAGGATTTGGGTGAAGCATCCTATATACTAGGTATAAAGATCTATAAGGATAGATCTAAGAGGATGTTAGGCTTGTCCCAATTCAGGTACATAGACTTAGTGCTAAAGAGATTTAGCATGGATGGGAGTAAAAGAGATTGCTTACCCATGAGTCAAGGCATACATCTCTCTAAAAGGATGTCTCCTAAAACACCGAAAGAGAGAAATAGAATGAGTTCTATTCCCTATGTTTCGGTAGTAGGGTCGATCATGTATGCCATGCTATGTACTAGGCCTGATGTTGCCTATACCTTAAGCATAGTTAGTAGATTTCAAGCTGATCAAGAGAGGATCATTGAAAAGTAATGAAAAATATTCTGATATACCTGAGAAGGATTAAAGATATTTTTTTGGTATATGGAGGATCTGATCTAAAACTTAAAGGTTATTCTGACTCTAGTTTCCAATCAAACCCTGATGATAACAAATCCACTTTAGGGTATGTCTTTACTCTTAATGGTGGAGCTATTAGTTGGAAAAGTTTCAAGCAATAAACTGTAGCTGACTCAACCATTGAGGTAGAATATATAGCTGCAAGTGAAGCCACCAAGGAAGCTGTCTGGATGAAGAAGTTCATCACTGAATTAGGTGTCGTTTCTGAAATTAAGAATCCAGTACCACTTTACTATGATAATACTGGAGCAGTTGCTCAAACAAAAGAACCAAGGTCTCATCATAAATCCAAGCACATTCTAAGATGCTTCCATCTCGTTCGTGAAATAATCAAAAGACAAGATGTTGTCATTGAACGAGTAGAAACAAAGAATACCACAGCAGACCCATTCACTAAGGCTCTACCACAGCAGCAGTTCGATCGCCATCTTGATTGTATGGGGATAAAATATAAGGGCAATTGGCTTTAGTGCAAGTGGGAGATTGAAAGAAATATGCCCTACAAGCTAATCGAAATTTATATTTTGATGGATTTTTCTTGTAATCTTTCAGACTCATGTATTGACTCTTTAAATAATAAAAGGTAGTTTTCATCATTTGCTGCATCTTACTTTTATAATGATTATGATGAACTCCATAAATCAAGATAATGAGTTTAGGGTTATGATGAGATCATACCTATGAGACCTAAAATCCAAAAAATCTTGATTTAGAATATTTCTAGTCATAAGAACATTGAGAAGGGAATCAATATTCCAGATAGACTAGCACTTCCTATGTATGCTCGATGGAGAGGATGGCTGATCTCATATACCACTTGTGTGAGACACTAATACAAGGAAGTGGATGCTCATTAGAGAATGAGTTCACTGAATTGATCTGACTTAAGAAACATCTTATGGAATTTACTTACCCGTCAAAAGATATTTTTTTATAGTGGGAGTTGTGCATATAATCCTTTGACCTGAGACTACTATAGAACCTTGTATACATGAATCCATATTTTTTTGATTCATACTCATTCATGACTTAGTCATGTATGGGTATTCTGGATATGGTAGAATGTGTATGGAGGTTGTGAGTAGGTCTACATGGAATCGATCACTCTTGATAAGAGGAGATTGCATCCTACTTGTTCTAATCGATTGATGATTTCGGAAGCCTTCGATCAAAGTAGAATAGAAATTAAAAAGAGTTTTTAATATTTTATTAATTGAATCATCATATAAGATTGAGAGAAATATGAGTATGATATTGGATTTGACATCATTCCATATCCGGAGTCATATTCGGGGTGCAGGGAGATCGCAGGATCAAATTGTATGATAACTTTTCACTGAAGGATATTTTTGATATTTTTACTAAAATTCTATATCTTCTAGATAGACATAATACATTGTTAGATGTCAATCTTGTCTTGTGGGTTTGATCAAATTAAAGAGTTTAATTCAATCATCAATTAGAAAGAGTTCTAATTGTTGAAATCAGATTAATTCGATTGGATCTAGATCGGTTAGATTAAATTCTAATCAAATCAAATTGACTTGCACTCAGACCTATTGCTGACTAGATATAGAACCCAATGGGTTATACATAAAGAAAATTGATCAGGGGTCTAATTGGATTAGATCATATTTGCAAAATTGACATGCTAGCATATATTGCAAAAACTAGCTCCCTCTTTCGAATCAGGTTTGAAATTGATTCCAGATTGGGCTAATTAAGGCCAAATTAATTCAAACTAATTTTAGGTTTGAGTTGACTCAGCCCTTAGCTATATGTATCAAAACTTTGGAGCTAGGAAACTAAGTCTTCATGAGTCAAAAATTTTTCTTGTGCATGGGTGCAGTTTTTGTGTACAGAAACAGCTTTCATGTCCCATGAGATGGGATGCCTCATCCTCGAGCATCTCCAATGTTCCATGATGAAATAATTTTTTGAATGATTTATAACTAATTTTGTGCATAAATAATTTTTTTAAAGTTAAAATTTCTTCTATTTTAAATATGAAAATTCATCAAAGTTGGAAATCCTGTCAGTCTGATCCATGTGCCTGACCTAGAGTCCAACTTGTGAAAGACTCTAACCCATTTGTCACGCCACTTCTTAATCTGAGATTTTTTTCATGCCATTCTGATGTTAGTGCCTTCATTTTTGGCCTTTAGATGGACAAAATTATGCTAATGAGTGGTAGAGAAAAATTATGCCATAGGAAGCTGCGTGATGAATCAGAGAATCATCGAGAAAAATATTTCGAAGAGTCCTTCTGCATGAAGCATCTCTTGGATTTTTTTCTGATGATTGCCATGTGTCAAATTTTTTAGATGGGTATAAGAATTCATCAAAAGATGTGAAATTTTTTGATGGATATGAGATGGCGCATGGAAGGGGCGCGAATAATTCCAAAGGCAACCATCGCTAAGTATTTAAGGGGTGCACCGGGGGATTGGATTGATTCAGATTTTCAATTTCTCTTTTCTTTCTAACATCCTCTCCCTATTGTCCAATTAGTCTCTTCCTTCTCTTGTTAGGACCAGTCCAAAATAGTAAGGACAAATCCAATTTTAGGATAAGAGTCTAGGAAGAGAATTAAGGAAGACAAAGAGAGTAGAAAGGTAGGGATAGGAAGGCTAGGAGAAGAGGAAGAGGGTCTTGAGGTCCTAGTATTCAAAAAAATTTTAGAATAAAATTTCAGAGGAGGAATCATCTCAAAGAGTTGGTGTGCTGATCATAGCCCTGTGTGGATCACCGTTGGAGGGCGAACATTTGGGTGCCTAGTGGAGGTTCTACCGGAATTTGGATTAAGCGCTGTAGGTATTCTTCTATAACTTAAATTTAATTTTAAATTTATATTATATATGATTGTTAATCATCAAAGAAATACTGGTTTAAGGATTTTTATTTAAATTTTTTTAATTTAAATGAAATACATTATGCTTCCACTGTGCATGCCCACCCTAAAACCCTACATTAGTATGATGATCCTTGGAGGTCCAAAGGCCTGGTGTGCATCTACTGTTGAAATTATCATTTATAATTTGATGACTTAGTCAAGTCTCTCTGTTAGGTAGTTGTTGGAAAATGTGTCCTAAAGCCAATCGTCAGTCTGGTGACAATTGTGCTTATTCTTATAAATTATATATAAATTTTATTAATAAAAGTTATTTGATATTTTTATTATAAATTATCTATCTTTGAACTTTTATGTTTTAATGAAGTCCTTAGGACTATAATTAATCAACAAAGGAGGATTTGTCATTTAGTTCTGAAAAATATTCACGATCAAATGATATGCTATTAATAGGATGATAGCAATATTGAGTATAGATCGTTATGTACCATATGAGTTGATTATCCTCTTAACCAAGGAGTATGGAGATACTATTATGGCATGCAGATAGAATATAGGAGTACATTCGCATCGAGCATGACCATGTGCCGAGCACTCTACTATCAAGAGTAGCTCGTAAAGGGTATGGGTATAAGTGCCCCTCAGACTTAAGACTACCACGGTGACTTGTAAGCAACTCACTTTACTTTAGTATCGGACCATCTGAGTTTCTAACTTAGTGATGGAAGGATACTAGGTGCAGTCAAATACTTATCAAGTCAGTGTGTGAATCAAGATGGAATTGACCCCTTTGAATTAGCTGGAGATATGCATCAGTGTATTTTAATTAGTAAAATCTTAGCCAGGATAATCCATGAGATGGATTTGAAAGGTTGAAATACAATATGGATGACTAAATTAGGATTGACAGTCAAACCCTAGGTCACTTTGAGTATTAGGGTCAAAAGGATGAATTATACGATAACCATATGCCAATAGGTTCTTGAATGTTGCTTTGCAAAACTTCAACCTATCCGAATGTCGGGTCATCATAATTAGATGGTTACATCGATTGGTATAGAAAGTTGTTCCTATGCTATCGATTTAGGTTCGAACCTATGGGGTCACATGTATTAGAAGATTTGATTAGATCTTATGGCTAAAAAGTCCAATTGAATTGTTACTCTTGCGAGGAGTCCCACTGGGACTGGGACTCTGGAGGAGAATCCCACTAAGACTGGGACTCTACTATTTATAGAAAATTAATTAGTAATTAAATTACTAATTGACTCAATTTGATTGAGTAAAGAGCTTTGGATTAAGTCTAATTGAATTAGATTCAGTTCGACTTTGATTGGGTTTGATATGATCAAGCCTGATTATAAGAGAAATTCGATCCTGATTCGATCAGGATTTGGACTCATCTAATTTTTAATTAGATTATAAATTTATTGAGATAATTATTTTTCTAATTAGATTAGGTCCATTTTTATCATTGGGTTCAATCCAAATTTAATTTGGATTAGAATCAGATTAGAAATGAAGAGTCCAAGTCGATTAGGACTCTATCCTTATCTTCTTACGCCACACTTGGACCCATGCCCATATCTCCATGCCAAATTGGATTTAGCTTGAGATTTTTCCCATCATGAGAGAGAGTCCAATAAGGGTCAGCAGAAAAGGTTGATGAGTCATAATTCTATCTCTTGCCTAATTTAAATGTGATTCGAATTAAAGATAAGGTGAAAATAAGGAAAGAGATTTTTCATATAAGGAAGGTTGTTGGTGTCTTACTAATTTTTTTTCTATTTGTCTTGGAGAGTTCTTAGGCATGTGGGATACCAGATTCCTTCTCCATGCCAAGGAGTCATTTTAAAAATTTTTTGGGATGCCAAAAGGTGTTTGGCATGGACTCTTGGGTGCCTTCTTCCTTGGATAATAACCCTAGACCTTGCCTATAAAAAGGGTGGTCCTCTTCTTAGCATCATGCATCAATTTTCTTTGCTAGTTTTTGATTTTCCAGAGCTCCTCTCCTCTTCCTCTCTTCCTCCTCCAGATTCTTTCATCCTTTAGAGTTTCCAAGGTGCTTAAGGAAGAAAGAAGAAATCAGCCATCGAAGTTGCTTGTAGGCTAGCACCTCCAAGCCTCTGATCTGCACAAATCTTTGTGTGGATTTTCTATAGAGGCCAGATGACTTCATGTGGCTATGAGCGATCTAAGAAATATCTCCAAGAATTAGACAAGAGGAGATCAAGATCTAATTGGTTTGGTAATTGTTTCTAACCTATCTTGATCATACTGTTAAATCTAATAGTTAGATCTAGGATTTGAGCATCGATGAGATTGATGCGAGTTTTTATTTTTAGATCTAAAGTGCATCATATTTTATATTTTTATCATGATATGGTAGTCTAGATTAGATCTTGTACATGTGATTTAGATTAAATAGTTTAATCTTACTCTTTCTTTGCATAAAAATTTTAAAATTGCATGCATAGCACTACCCATGTTTCCTTCAATTGGCATCAGAGCCATAGTTATTTTGATATGATTTATTATGCCTTTAGATCTAATTTTATGATGTTAGATCTGATCATTTATAATTTAGACTATATTTAAATATATTTATTTTTAGATCTAATTTTTATCTTATTTGATTAGATGATCTGAGTAGCAAAGTACTCGGATTGGATAATCACCAGGCCATCTGATCATAAGAGCAAGTAGGGTTACATGACTCTCTCTTTTCATTCAATGGGGTGCTCTTCATGGTGAGTAGGGGTGCCACTATGAGGTTCCACGAAGAAAAATGTGAAAGAAGAAAAACTTATTTTCTTGCAAAATATTAGATTTTAAGACCCTAGGTGTTGTTGTATGTGATGCAAGTTGAAAAGAAATTAGTTACATCTAATCTTGATTAATCAAAATTATTTTGATTTAAAATCATAAAAATTTAGATTTAATCTAAAAAAGATTTTATGATTTAATATAAAAAAATTCACATAAAAATTATTTAAAAAAATCTTAACCATATTGATGTAAAAAATTAATTAAGAATTTAAGTGTTGAATTGATTGGATTTAGGATCGTGATTTGATACCTAATGACATTGCATAAAACATGGGGCTTGGGTTAGCTCAAATTAGGTTTTTTTTTAATTGGGTTGGACCTAAGGTTAGAATCAAAGAATTGATTGACTATATAGAGAAATTGATTAAGTCTAACAAAATATTGAATTAGATTAATCAAAATTTCTCTAATATAATAGTTATAGATGGTCAAGTCCATGTCTTTAATTAGACCAAATAGACCTTGATTGTGGCTCAGTGGTTGAATCTAAATCATTAGGTTGGTTAAATCAAAACTAATAAACCAATTAGTGTCTAAGGTAAGTTTGGCATGTCGATTGGTATTTTGTAATTGAGAGCGGCTTACCTGACCATTTCGATGGTGTCTAAGGCAAGCTTAGTAGACCCTCCTACCGATCTTACTTATCTGGCCAATTTGATGAATTAGATTTTGATTAGATCGCTAAGTGATTCGAGTTAGTCCATTCCATTAAGGTTGATCAGTGTGACTGATCTAGGTGTCAGCTCAATTAGAATGACCTAACCCGATTCAGTGACTTGATGAAGTCAATGAAAGGATTATGGTCTACTGATTGATCTTTTCTTCTCTCTTCTCTAAATTGATTAAATTATCTAAATTATTAGATCCCTAAAATGAGCTGGTTATAGTGATAACTAAATCATAGCCTTCCATTAAGGTGAATGGTAATGGATCCATTATTTCTGATTGACATTGCAGGCACCATTTGTCTAGTGTTCTCTCTGAATGATGGAATTATCATTCATCATATAATGACTCATTATACTATCTGATGAATGGTTGGATTGATCGAGCCATCCTCGGACCTGATCATTCTTTGGCTAGAAACACTGAGTAGGTTCATGTTGATGGTTTGACCTAACTGAGATTTTCAGTGGAGATCCATGGCCTACTAAAATAAAATCTGGGACTAAATTAATTACTAGAAGTTATTTAAAGAAACAATTGATTGAGAACCTACCCATAGGTGTAAATGGGTTGATTGAATCATTCTCGAGCCAGTATGTAGTCTGTGTAGATTCTAGTACTCACTAAGAAATTAAAGTTGTTGGTGCAAAAATCTGCTTGCGCCGAAGAAGCTGGAGTCGGGGAAGCTGCGGTCGTCGCCGGGACCTGCAAAGGAAGTCTAAACCGGAGGTGGGGTTGCTCCGGCAAGACCCTCCGACGCTCAAGTCAGTTCTCTGCCTCAACAAGAATGGAGTGCTCGAACGGAGAATTTAGCATAGTTTTGAGATAAGAAATGAGCTTAAAGAATAACGTATCTGGGTCCCCCTTTTATAGGCGGAGGAGGCAACGGATTGATGGCGACGTTTGTAACCGTCTGGTAGTGGGCCGCCCATGGTCAGGGGAATTAATTGCGAAGGATAGTGGAGTAGACACGTGGCTATTGTTACGGCCTGCCACGTAGAGCCAGTTGCAGGTAGTGGAGCGGCGTCCGTGGCCGCTAGCTGTCAGGGAGTAGTGGAGTCACGCAGCACCTGCCGCAGGGAGTGGAGCAAAATCGTGGCCGTTGACACAGCCTGTTAGAGAGTAATGGGTCCGCCGCAGGGGGTGATGGAGCCGCACGGAATCCGCTACAGGAAGTGGAACAGGATCATGGTTGTTATTGTGACCTGCCAGGGGGCGCGGACCTGTTGATTGAAGCTTGGCAGCGGTCGGAGTTCGGCCTCTGTAGAGGTTCGGGAGGGGTCCTCCTGTCGGTTGGGGTCGTGGGTGGAGCCCAACTTCCGTGGGAGTCCGGGCGGAACCCTCTCGGAGCTGAAGCTGCGGGCGGAGTCCGACTCCCGTAGGAGTCCGGACGGAGTCCTCTGCAATCAAAGTTAAAGGTGAAGTCCGGCTCCCGTAGGAGTCCGGACGGAGCTTACCAGCAATTGATACCGAGGCGGAGCCCGGCTCCCGTAGGAGTCCGGGCGGAGCTGTTCTGTAGCTGATGTCGGAGGCGGAGCCCGGCTCCCGTAGGAGTCCGGACGGAGTCGTTCTGTAGCTGATGTTGGAGGCGGAGCCCGGCTCCCGTAGGAGTCCGGGCGGAGCCGTTCTGTAGCCGATGTCGGAGGTGGAGCCCGGCTCCCGTAGGAGTCCGGGCGGAGCCGTTCTGTAGCTGATGTCGGAGGCGGAGCCCGGCTCCCGTAGGAGTCCGGGCGGAGCCGTTCTGTAGTCGATGTCGGAGGCAGAGTCCGGCTCCCGTAGGAGTCCGGGCGGAGCCGTTCTGTAGCCGATGTCGGAGGTGGAGCCCGGCTCCCGTAGGAGTCCGGGCGGAGCCGTTCTGTAGCCGATGTCGGAGGCGGAGCCCGGCTCCCGTAGGAGTCTGGGCGGAGCCGTTCTGTAGCTGATGTCGGAGGCGGAGCCTGGCTCCCGTAGGAGTCCGGGCGGAGCCGTTCTGTAGTTGATTCCGTTGAGGGTTCCGGCTGTGGGTATTTTATACCCAACACCAGTCCCCCTACTTCCGAGTTTGAATTTCAAATGAAGGAAGTACAGAGAGAGATGGGTACAGCCGGAACCGTCTCTTCGAATCCTGCGCACTGCCGCCTCCAGATATTTTGGCATTTAATGTGTGTACGTCAGAGCCCGCTTTTCGATGAAGGTGACCTGAAGAGTCTTTTCGGAACCCCCGTCGAAACGCGATCCCCAAGCGCCGTGCCACGGGAATTTGCGAACGGTCAACCCTCGATAGCGATGAAGGGGATAAGCGCGACATGTGGCACGCACCAGTTGGCCCAGGAAGACTCGCCGCCATAACTGCGCTAGGATCCGTCGGCTATTTAAACCCCCTAGTCCTTTCATGGCTTCATCCTGGCGCCCTTCTTTCGCCTGAGAGCCTTGCTTCCCTCGCACCAGTCCTTGCCTTCTTCAGCCCCCCAATCCTTCTCTGAGGGTTTCTACACCATGTCCTATACCCCGGAGGCTGTTCTTGAGGGGATTTTTAGGGCTTGGAGGAAGGTGAGGAGGAGAACGGCGGCCGGTGAGAATCTCCATCGTTTTAAAGGGGGCTCAGAGAAGAATTCCTTCAACAACAGGGGTTTAGTAACGGGGGCTGTCGGTGAAGTTATTCTGCCCACGAATTTTGAAGTAGCAAGGCGGGGCGAATTTTGAAGTAGCAAGGCGGGGTGATACCGGTCAAGAGGGCAGAGCTGCCGTCATAAGCCATGACAGGATCCTTGACGCCGTCGGGGCCGAGGGACCGGAGGCGGTCGGCGTCGACAGTGGGGCAGTGGAACTTGTTGCGGGGACGGTGGAAGTAGCGCATGCCGACCTTGCCGGAGCATTTTGGGTGGCGGCTGTCGTGGGGCATTCGGAGATGAGGCACATCTCTGGCGTCGCTACTGCTTCCAAGGTGACTCCGGTTCTTCTTGAAACAAGTCTTCGCTACTGCCGCCGTTGCCCTTACCGCCTCTGGAGATCTATCCCACCCTTTTCCCGCTAGGGTTGGGACTTTGGAGACAGAATGAGGCGAGATGGGGCGAGAGCTGTTACACGCACTGGAGAACGCGATCGAGAAGGATAGAGACGGGAAGAGGAGCTCGCAGCTCGGAGCGGCCTCCGGTGCACCCTTCTCGAACCGTGTTTGCGGGGCTTGCGATGACGTGTATCTTCTTCTTCTTTTTTTCCTGACCCACCGGGTCTTGTAACGTATACTCTTGTTAAATGAAAAAAAGATTTTGTTACCTCGTCTGCATCTCGCATTAAATAGTTGTCTGTCGAACTTCTTCATTTTCCTTTCCTTCTCTTCGTCTGCATCACGTCGTCCCAAGGTCGTCGACGACCTCTTTTGTTCATGTGGGGTTGTCATTTGCCGAGCTACTTTTCGGTTCTTACGCCGTTCGAAGATACCCGATTGTCATTCCGTCGACGGTTGCAGGTTCGCTTGGGGCCCTTCGGGCCCGAAGTCCCTCCTAGGGCTTGAATTTGGGGGTTCGAGCTTCCGTTGCCTTCGGGCACTGTTTGCTTTCCTTTTATGCTTGGGTTTTTTCTCTGCTGAAGTCGGAGCTAAGTTCGGCTCCCTTGGGAGTCCGAACGGAGAAGCCCTCCTGAAGTTGGAGTAGCCTGGCTCTCGGAGGGGTCAGGGCGAAGTCTTCCTGCAATCAAAGTCGTAGGCAAAGTCCGGGTCCCGTAGGGGTCTGGACAAGGCCTATCAGCAGTTGCTGTTGTCAGCGGAGCCCGGCTCCCGTAGGAGTCCGGGCGGGGTTGTCCTGTGGCTGATGTCGGCGATGGAACCCGACTCCCGTAGGAGTCTGGGTGAAGCCTTCCTTGGCGTCGGAACCCAGCTCCCGTAGGAGTCCGGATGAAACCTTCTTTGGCGTCGTGGATGGAACCCGGCTCCCGTAGGAGTCCGGGTGAAGCCTTCCTTGGCGTCGGAATCCGGCTCCCGTAGGAGTCCGGATGAAACCTTCTTTGGCGTCGTGGATGGAACCCAACTCCCGTAGGAGTCCGGGTGAAGCGTTCCTTGGCGTCGGAACCCGGCTCCCGTAGGAGTCCGGATGAAACCTTCTTTGGCGTCATGGATGGAACCCGGCTCCCGTAGGAGTCCGGGTGAAGCCTTCCTTGGCATCGTGGATGGAACCCGGCTCCCGTAGGAGTCCGGACCTTTCATTTTGCTCCAGCCGGCGTGAGGTTTTCCTCTCGTTATCAGCCTGGCTTGTGGGGGCGCGTTAGGGCGCTGTAAGGCCTCTCCCCCATCCGGTCTAAAAGAACCGGGCCTTCGACTTTGCTCGTGTCAGGGCGAGGTTCTCCTCCTGTTCCTGACATGGCTGTGGGGGCACATTAGGGCGTTGTAAAGCCTCTCCCCCCATCCGGTCTAAAGGAACCGGGCCTTTGACTTTGCTCAAGTTAGGGCGAGGTTCTCCTCCTGTCCCTAACAGGGCTGTGGGGGCACATATGGGCGTTGTAAGGCCTCTCCCCCCATCCGGTCTAAAAGAACCGGGCCTTCGACTTTGCTCAAGTTAGGGCGAGGTTCTCCTCCTGTCCCTAACAGGGCTGTGGGGGCACATATGGGCGTTGTAAGGCCTCTTCCCCCATCCGGTCTAAAAGAACCGGGCCTTCGACTTTGCTCAAGTTAGGGCGAGGTTCTCCTCCTGTCCCTAACAGGGCTGTGGGGGCACATATGGGCGTTGTAAGGCCTCTCCCCCCATCCGGTCTAAAAGAACCGGGCCTTCGACTTTACGAGATTGCCCTTTTGTTTTTGACACAGTTTGCTTGACGCATGGGTATGCGATTTTCGACTAAAACGAAGTTACCGGTAGTACATCCGTAAGTTTTCTGAGCTCCACGGTCGCGGGAGGTCGGCTCCTCCGAGCTCCTTGAGATAATAAGTTCCGGGCCGAACTACTTCCTTGACCTCATAAGGTCCCTCCCAGTTCGGGGCGAGCTTCCCCCGGTCCTGAGGTTGTGAGACAGCAGCTCGTCGAAGCACCAGATCTCCTGCTTTAAAGGCTTTGCTCTTGACCCGGGCGTTGTAATATCGGGCAACTTTCTGTCTGTAGGCTGCCATTCAAACCTGAGCAATCTCCCGCCTTTCTTCCAGCAGGTCGAGGTTGGTTCTGAGACTTTGTGCATTTTGGGGTTCATCGAATGTCACGACTCGTGCCGACGGGAGTTTAAGCTCGATCGGGATGACGGCTTCCGTACCGAAGGCTAAAGCAAAGGGAGTCTCCCCAGTAGGTAGCCTTTGGGTGTTTCGATACGCCCATAGCACATGATAAAGCTCGTCCGCCCAAGTTCCTTTTGCTTTTTCCAGCCTTGTCTTAATTCCCTGTAACAGGGTTCTGTTAGTTACCTCAGCTTCGCCGTTCGCCTGAGGGTGGGCTACTGATGTGAAGTTGTGGGAGATGTTTAGATCTTCACAGAATTCGGCGAATCGTGCTCCCACGAATTGCCGTCCGTTATCAGTGATTAGGGTTCTAGGCAGACCGAACCTGCACACGATTGACTTCCAAACGAAATCTTGTACTTTTGCTTCTGTGATTTTTGCTAGTGGTTCGGCCTCGACCCATTTGGTGAAGTAGTCGATCGCTACAAGGAGGAACTTCCTTTGCCCAGACGCCATGGGAAAGGGGCCAAGAATATCCATCCCCCATTATGCAAAAGGCCATGGGGCACTCAAGGGTGTGAGCTCGGTAGCGGGTTGTCTCTGGATGTTAGCGTATCTCTGGCATCGATCACACTTTTTGACATATTCAATCGAATCATGATGCATTGTTGGCCAGTAATACCCTTGGCGGAGTAGCTTGTGGGATAAAGATCTGGCACCCAAATGGTTTCCGCAAGACCCCTCGTGTACTTCCCATAAAGCGTAGTCAGCTTCTGAGGGCCGGAGACACCTTAAGAGGGGCAAGGAATATGATCTTTTGTATAATTTGCCCTCATAAAGGATGTACTGGGAGGCTTGATTTCGGAGTTTCCAGGCCTCTTTCGCGTCCTGGGGGAGAATTCCATCCCTAAGATAGGTTATCAGTGGGTCGACCCAGCTGGGCTCGTGGTCGATCTCCATTACGGGCCACGGTTCTTCCGTACTCGGATGTTTTAGAACTTCAAAGAGGACGCCTTTGGGCAATTCGGCCGGAGCCGATGTCGCCAGTTTGGAGAGAAGATCGGCTCTAGTATTCTCCGACCTTGGAATCTGCCTGATGTCGAAACTGCTAAAGGTAGGGGTGAACTCCTTCACTTTCTCAAGATATTTGGCCATACTGTCCTCCCGTGCTTCATAGCTCCCGATGACTTGTCCCACCACAAGTTGGGAGTCACTGTGCACCCGGAGTTGACCTATTCCAAGCTCTTTGGCGACCCTTAATCCTGCAATCAGAGCTTCATATTCCGCTCCATTGTTTGTTGCGGGGAACTCGAAACGCAGAGCGTACTCCGCGACGACTCCCTCCGGGCTGACCAAGATCAGGCCTGCACCCGCGCCTGCCATGTTGGAAGATCCGTCCATATAGAGGGTCCAAAAGCAATCGGAGGGACTGGCTTCTTCGTTGGGGGAGTTCGGTTGAGTCTTCAGGTCGTCAACTTTGCTTTGCTCAGGTTCGGCCTCCTCGGGGATGGTGCACTCTACTATGAAATCTGCCAATATTTGGGCCTTTATTGCTGGTCTAGGTTTGTAGTTGATGTCGAATTCCGTGAGCTCGATTGCCCATTTTGCCATTCTTCCAGAGGTATCAGCTCGGTGCAAAACCGCCTTGATCGGTTGATCGGTGAGTAACGTCACCGTGTGCCCTTGAAAGTAAGGTCGGAGTCTCCGAGCTGCAATCAACAAGGCGTGGTCA